>NW_028120601.1:0-140000 GCF_965178545.1 Coloeus monedula | reverse complement strand
CAGGGACTGAGACAGACAACTGGAATTCCTGGAGAACAGACGGGCTCAGGTGGACACGTTCTGCCAGCACAACTGTGAGACTGTGGTCCCAGTCTGCCTGGCTTCGTGGCTTCACAACACTCAGATCCTCCCAAATATTCCCCTGAACCCCAAATTCACCCCCAAATTCCGGTAAAATTAAGCAGCTTTAGACCTCTTTGCTTAATTTCTTTATTTTTACTCCACTTTTGGTTGTTTCAGTGGGATTAACACAGAAATTACTTAGGCTGCAGAAGATCTCCAAGAGGTTTTGAGGGGCTGTGAAGGGCTGTGAGGTGCCTTGAGGGTTTGTTAGGGGCTGTGAAGGGTCATGAGGAGTCGTGAGGGGCCATGAGGGGCCCTGAGGTGCTGTGAGGGGCCATGAGAGATTGTTGGGGGCTGTGAAGGGTCATGAGTGGCCATGAACTGTGAGGGGCTGTGAGGGACTGTGAGCTGCCATGAGGGGCCATGGGGAACTGTGAGGGACATTGAGGGGTCATGAGGGGCTGTGAGGGGCCTTGAGGGGCCATAAGGGTCTCTTAGAGGCTGTTGGAGGCCAGGCACCTGATGGAACCAAGGGTCAGTTATGACACTGTGCAAGCAAGGAGATCATGGTTGACAGTACAGAACTTCATGGAAGCACAGGCCCATTGTCACACAGCAGGGCCGCAGAACCAAGGAGATCCTTGTGACACTCCACAACCTCATGGAGTCAAGGCATCCATGTTACGCTACGGAACCTCATGGAGCCAAGGGTCCATTGTGACACTGCAGACCCAAGGAGACTGTTGCTGACAGTACCAAAGTTCATGGAACCAAAAGTCCATTGGGACATTGTGGCGCCTCATGGAACTGTGGAGAGCATTATGACACTTTGTTACTATCTGATTTACACCCAGAAGGGCAAAGAAAACAAAATCTCTGAGTATAAAAGGAAAGAACTTTGAAGGTTCAAAATATTCCCAAAGACCAGATTAAAACCAAACGAGATTAAATGTTGGTGCCAAAAAAATGGGTATCTGTTTATCTAATGGTAAGAGAGGCAAAGAGAAAGAAGGAGAAAAGTGGAGAAAAGTTAGAAAAAGCCAAGGATACTCTAAAAAGCATAGGATAAGTCAGCACCACACTGTGCTACCTTTGTTGCTGCTGAGACAGGGTGGGGGAAGTGGAGAGGTTTTTGCCTTTTTTTTCCTGCTGTTTGAAGGGTCCTATCTGCCTCTTCTGATGTCTGGAGCAGTTTGGCTGGAAAGCGGCGGCCCATCCTCCGAGATGCAGGCTCGATGCTTGCAGCTGAACCTCGGTGCGCCTGGGACGAAGGAGCAGGGCTAGGGGTTGCACAACTCCCTCGGGATTTCAGTGCAGGGGTGAAGGATTGGGGGGTGCTCCCCAGGTGGGTGGCGTCGGCTCCCGGAGGCCTCAGGGTGTCTGGCAGCAGGCGATGGTGGTGGTGGGGGGAAAGGCAAAGGGCGGGGATTCTACCTTTTGCTTTCACCTCCACATTTTGCACCAGTTTTGCCTTCCTTTTTATGGGCCTCAAGGCGGGCTATGCACGGCCCGTACGGCACGTAGTTTCCAGGCGTTCAAAAGTGATTATGATAAGCAGCCATAATGACGAAGCACTTTTGAAGCCTTTCCGGTGTTGAGCAGTGATAATGACGAAGCGTTTTTTGGCGCCTTTCTCTTAGCATTAGGCTCTTGCACACTTCAGAACCAAGGGGCCATTGTGACACTGCAGGGCCTTGTATAACCAAGGGGTCATTGTAGCACGGCAGGGCCTGGTGGAATCAAGGGGATCGTAGTGACACTGTGGGGCTCCAGGAGGCCCCGGGGCCATTCTGACTGTGTGGAAGCAAGGATACCATTGTTACGCTACGGGGCATCATGGAACCAAGGAGGCCATTGTGAAGCAGCGGGGGAACCCGCTGAGACTATTATGGCACTCCAAGGCCTTGTGAGACCAAAGGGCCATTGTGGAACTGCAGGGCCTCGTGGAACCAATGAGACCATTGTGACATCACAGGGCCTCATGGGAGCCAGGGGCCATTGTGACACAGCCGGGCCTCAGGGAACCAAGGGGCCGTTGTGACACTGCGTGGCACCATGGAGCCAAGGAGACCACTGTGACACTACAGGGCGTCACGGAACTAAGAACTATGTAACAGTAAGAGGCCCAATGGAATCAAGGGGCCATTGTGACACCACAGGGCCTGATAGAACCAAGGAAACCATTGTGACACTGCAAGGTCTCATGGAAGCAAAGGGCCAGTGTGACACAGCCAGGCCTTGTGGAACCAAGGGGCCATTGTGATCCTGGGAAGCCCAATAGAACCAAGGAGCCACTGTGACCCTGCAGGACCTTATGGAATCATGGAGACCGCTGTGACACTCTGTGACTTCATGGAACCAGTGGGCCATTGTGTTATTTTGCAGCCCCATGGAACCAAGGAAACCGTTTTGACACAGCAAGGCCTCATGGAAGCAAGGGGCCTTTGTGCCGCTGCAGAGCCAAGGAGACCACTGTGATATTGCTGGGCCTCAGGGGAACAAAATTGTGATGCTGCAGGGCCCCAAGGCTGCAAACAGCGTGGAACAGGTCTGGTTGGCTCGGCCTCCTGGGGGCCACCTGCCTGGTCCAACTGACCTTGGCATGTTGAGGGTTGCTTCTCCTCTGCCCCTGAAACGCTGGAGTTCCGTGCTTTCCTTTCTGTGGGAAAGAAATGTCCTCCTCCAGGGACCCATGGCTGAAATTAGGATGCTACCTCCAAATTGGATTCTATCCGAGGATTGTTCCCATGTGAAACCTGCCAGGACAGACAGCTCAGGCTGGCCTTGGCCTCTTAGGGGCCACCTCACATCTGCCTTCAAAACACAGGGGGGCTGTGCTTTTCTTGCCATGGAAAAAACCATCTTTCAAGTCCAGCCATCCATGGCCAAAATTGGGAATCCACCTCTGAAATTCCATCTATCCAAGGAATAGCTCCCAGACAAAAGCTGCCAGGAATGTCCAGCTTCCCTTGGCTTCCTGAGGGCCAGCTCTCATCTGCCTTTGAAACACTGGGGCTCCTCACTTTTCTGCCAGTGGAAAAGAACTGTCCTTATGGGTCAGACGTCCATGGACAAAAGTGGGATTTGGCCTCCCAAATTCCATCTATCCAAGGATTGCTCCAAGACAAAAGCTGCCAAGACAAACAGGTCTGGCTGGCCTTGGCCTCCTTGAGCCACCACTAATCAGCCTTTGAAACACTGGGGCTCTGCCCTTTCCTTCCTGGCGAGAAGAACTGTCATTCCGGTCCAGGCACCCACAGCTGAAATGGAATTCCACCTCCAAAACTCCCCATATGTCCAAGGGTTGCTTTCAGACAGAAGCTGCAAGGACACACAGCTCTGGCTTGCCTTGGCCTCTGGTGGCTGCCTCTCATCTGCCTTCAAAACACTGGGCTTCTGTGGTTTCCTTGCTGTAGAAAAGAACTGACCTTCTTGTCCAGGTGCCCGTGGCCTCAAGCACATGATCACTACACAGGGACAAAGGAGCTCTGTGCTCAGTGGAGTGGAGACTGAGGACAGCGGAGGAGAGTCCTGGGAGGGCTTGAAGGGTGGTTTCAGAGATGGTGGATCCTTTTGACACAGTAGAGAACAGCCGGCAAAAGAAAGAATTAATGCAAAGGGCAGCTGGGGAGGTCCAAACTGGACACGAGGAGAAAGGAATTTCTCTCCCCGGGCAGTGCAGTGGTGCAACGTGTCCCCCAGAAGGAGTCTGGAGCAGCCCAAGGCTCTGTGTGCCCAGGCAGAGGCAGGCAGGACGCAGAGCTGCCAGCAAAGGAAGGGGCCAGCCAGGTGGGGCAGCCGGGGGGATGAGGACAGCCTGCAGGGACAGAGGCGCAGGGCAGGGACACCGTGGGACAGCCTGGGCTGCAGAGGGCAGAGGGGTGTGCAGAAGCTGCAAGGCCCTGACAGAGGCAACTTCTGCAGCACTTTGGCCAGGGCTGCTGGCCCTGGCCCTGAGGCCAGTTGGGAGACAAGTGACCCTTGCAGCCCTGGGGCCTCATTGCCTCTTTTTTCCTGCTCAGCAGCATGGCAGGGGCCACCCCATGGTCCTGCCCTTGGCATTGCACATGCCCACATCCCAGTGCCCCGGGAAGAGTCCCGAGCAATGAGGGAGGGACAGGATCTGCCTTTCCGGCGGCTGGGGCACTGCCTGCAGCCAGCCCGGGCACAGCACAGAGGCACAGAGGGGTTCCATCAGTTAGGGCTGGGAAGATGCTGAGAAGTGACCGGGGGAGAATCATTCCCAGCCCTTGACACAGGAAGCCTCTGGCTGCAGGACAGTGCAGCTGCAGTTCCTGGAGTGATCTCCTCAAGCTGGAACATGCCACTGACTGTGGATTCAGGAAGTGCATTCTCTGAGTATCTCTGGTGTAGAACATGAGGGCATGCTCAGGCCTTCAGCTCAGTCCAGTAGTATTTCCAACACAATCCTTTCTATAGGGATGAAATTTCCTGAGACTGTTTTCAGTCTCCTACTCTTGGGGAATGGGAGGAGGGAAGTGATAAAGGCATTCATCATTTTTAAGAGTCCCTAAGGCATCGGAACTGTAACTTGAGTGCTCTGCAGGAGTTTCCTAAAGTGCTTTCAAGACACTCCTCTGCCCATGCACCGCACCGGCATCACCTTTGCTGGACCCACCGGGCTCAGTCTGAGCTGTCCTTTCTCCCAGCTGCAAACAGAACCTGTCCCCAGCCAGTGCCCTGCACACAGGCAGGTTTCTGTAGGGCCAAGGAGAGTGCACAGAGATATGGGGTCTGTGAGTGCTGGCAGGGAGAGATCAGGCACAGGGAAACACCTCCAGGAGGAAGATCTTCAGCAAGCAGAGAGAAGATCAGGCAATGAGAGAAAACAAAAGGCAGAAATGTTGTGGCAGGGAGAGCTTAGAGACCTCCACAGGATGCCCTCGAGTGCAGCCCCTCCCTCTGAACAAGCCCCCTCCCCTCCTCTCTCCCTCAGCCAAGCCTCTGCCCTCAGGGCCGGGGGTCCAAGGCGTGAAGCCCCTCCTGGGCAGGCAGAGCTGCAGCAGAGCCGTGGGGCAGCTCTGCAGCCCCGGGCCCAGTTCCCTCTGCAGAGCACAGGGCTGGGAGCAGCTGCCCGGCCCTGGGGGCTCTGGGAGGGGGCACAGCTGGCTCAGGGTGACGCTGGCCCCAGAGCCCGGCTGTGGGCAATGCAGCCAGGGAAGGAGCTCCATCTCCCTACATCCAATGCCATCATTAGGACACTTGGCTTTCTTCTTGAGGATTCCCCCTAAGCTCTGAGCTTGCCTCCAGGGCGCAAACAGGTCGTGTAGCATCTTGGTGTTACCTGAAAGCCCCACAGTGAGACACAAAAGTTTTATGATGGAGAAAGGGCTGTTGGGTTGGTGAAACGAGCCATGTGTGTATTTGGCTACCAGTGTGGGGCTGAGAGCTCGAGAAGGGGATGGACATTTGATGGGCTGTGGTGGATCGATCTGCTCTCAGCAGCATTGGGATGGTTTTTAAGGGAAATATGGGAGGGTGATTATCCTCTGTCTGAGGAGGGTGAAAGGCCAGAGGATCTTGGAACAGGACAGAGTGACAGACCACCTCCCCTCACTCTCCACTCACCACCTTGCCTCACAGAACTCGCTCTATTCTCCCCGAGGGCAGCAGAAATGCTGAGTGTTTCTGACATCCAAAAACAGTCAGCAGGGGAGATGAAGAGGAGCTATAAAAACCTCTAGAACACTTTAACAGCTTTTGCCATTCCTGTTCTTGGGCCCTGGGAGTGCCCTTGTGTTAGCTGGGCTTTCAAAGTGGAACACCAGGACAGGTCCCTGTCCCCCTCCCCCTTCTGCACAGCAAGGCTGAATTATAAAAACCCCCGGAGCAACTGCCCTGAAACTCATGTCACACTCAGCCAGCACCAACCAGGGCTGCGGCTGGAGCTGAAGGAAGATCTGCTAGAAAAACAGAAGGGTGTTGTCGGTGATCGAACACGGACTTGGCCGGCTGAATGCAAAGCCAAATTCTATCGCACAAGTCCCATCTTTATATACTGTTCAAACCAGCAGTTCAG
Organism: Coloeus monedula; assembly: GCF_965178545.1. Classification (NCBI taxonomy): domain Eukaryota; kingdom Metazoa; phylum Chordata; class Aves; order Passeriformes; family Corvidae; genus Coloeus; species Coloeus monedula. Next base: position 133,897 of record NW_028120601.1, on the reverse strand, counting down.
CAGCTACAAACTTCAGCTCCTAAGGTTCTATGTTTTACATCTCCAAGGGCTACAGATTACCATCTCCTCGCCCAATCTCCCATTAACTATCCTACTCTTTGTCTCGCCTCTTGCTCTTTGTCTCGCCTCCTGCCAGACACGGCCCCGGCCCGCCCCGTCTCTCGCAAGGCCCCACGCCAGCCAAAGCCCTTCTCCGTGGCCACACTCTGAATCCCCATAAGGTGTCAGTGTGTGACAGGAGAAGGATTTGTGGGGCATGTCTTTGATTTTGCTGAGAGACGTTTCCCTTAAGCTGTCACTGACTTTTCTCCATGAACAGGTCCCCATGGCCAGACACGGCGAGTGTCCAACAGCAGCTCCATCAGCCCCTTCCTCCTGCTGGCATTGGCAGACACGCGGCAGCTGCAGCTCCTGCACTTCTGCCTCTTCCTGGGCATCTCCCTGGCTGCCCTCCTGGGCAGCGGCCTCATCATCAGCGCCGGAGCCTGCGGCCAGCACCTGCACAGCCCCATGTTCTTCTTCCTGCTCAGCCTGGCCCTCACCGACCTGGGCTCCATCTGCACCACTGTCCCCAAGGCCATGCACAATTCCCTTTTGGGACACCAGAACCACCTCGTAGGCAGGAGGTGCTGCACAGCCTCTTTCTCTTTCTCTTTTTCATTTCAGCAGAGTTTTCCCTCCTCGCTGTCGAGTGCTACGAGCGCTACGTGTCCATCTGCAAAGCCCTGCACTATGGGACCCTCCTGGGCAGCAGAGCTTGTGCCCACATGGCAGCAGCTGCCTGGGCCAGTGCCTTCCTCTACGCTCTCCTGCACATGGCCAATACATTTTCCCTGCCCCTGGGCCAGGGCAATGCCCTGGGCCAGTTCTTCTGTGAAATCCCACACATCCTCAAGCTCTCCTGCTCACACTGCCACCTCAGGGAGCTCGGGCTTGTTGTGTTTTCCATCTGTTTAACTTTTGGTTCTTTTGTGTTCATTGTTTTCTCCTATGTGCAGATCTTCAGGGCCGTGCTGAGGATCCCCTCTGAGCAGGGATGGCACAAAGCCTTTTCCACGTGCCTCCCTCACCTGGCCGTGGTCTCCCTGTTCCTCAGCACTGGCTTTGTTGCCTGCCTGAAGCCCCCCTCCATCTCCTCCCCATCCCTGGACCTGGAACTGCCAGTTCTGTACTCGGTGGCGCCTCCAGCCCTGAAGCCCCTCATCTACAGCCTGAGGAACCAGGAGCTCAGGGACGCCCTGAGGAAAGTGATGACTGGATGCTTTCCAGAAGCAAAAACCTGCCTGTTTTCAGCTCCATAGGCTAAAGTGTAATCATTAGAGGCCCAGCCTGCCTTCTCAGGTTGTTTTGGTGGTGGTGGTTTTGGTGGCTTTTTTTTCTTCTCATATGTTAAGGTTGTACCCAAAAGATTTTGTTATGCATCTTATTCACTGTTTACAGGCTGAATGTGACTGTTGGCAGGGACTGTGTCAATAAGGAGTCTGCTCTGTGGGTATTCACATTAAATAAAGGACCCATCAGCAAGGTGTCTGTTTGAGATCCTTTGGTTGAGTCCATCCCTGGAGCTGGAGGGCAGGGCCAGTGTTGCAGGCATTGGGGGGGAAGAGTCCCAGCAGAGCAGCACAGCCAGGGAGCAGCAGAGCTTGGTCTTTTCAGAGCTCCTCTCTTATTACTTCCACTCTCTCCTTTGGAGCCGCTGTGATGGTGTAAGGCCAACAGCTCTGTCCGGGTGGTGCGAGTCCTGCTGCGTGTCACAGGCAGGGACAGGCCATGGGCACTGCTGGGACACAGCTGGGCTCCGCCACAGCAGTTCCATCAGCAAAGGGCATCTCCTGAAGGCACTGCAGGAAGGCTTTGCTCTCCCTCCACAGTCACTGTCAGGAACAGGCCCAAGGACCAGACTCTAAAGAGGCTGCCTGTGTTCCTTGTTCTCCCAGGGCTCAGTGGGATGAGATCAGGGTCCCAGTGTGGCCTTCAAGAGACTCGGGTGTGCTTCAGGTTTTGCTTGTTGGTGGCCAGTGCCCACCAGATGGTGAATGGTCTGTGATGAACCTTCCTGGGGCTCTGCAGCTTGTGCCAGGGCTGATGGCAGGGGAATGTTCTTCTAGAGGGACTTGGGAGCTGCCAGCAGAACACGGGGGACCTGCAGGGACAGTGTGTGCCAGGGATCAGCAGTGAGTGGAGCTCACTGGGCACAGGCCTGTCCAGGGTGGGCTCACCCACAGATAAAGGACTGAATGTTTCCTGTGACCCATGAGAGCTCTGCAGCCCAGGGGACACAGCAGGTACAGGGAAAGGAGTCTGAGCAGTGACTCGTCTGACCCTCGGGGAACTTGCAGAGGAGGATCCAGGGCAGCCCCAGCCCATGTGCCCGCCCTGGAACAAGGCAGGCACCTCTGAGCACCCTCCATGGCCACAGCAGAGCCTGTGTGGGAGGGGGTCAGTGCAGGGAGCACCATCAGCTGCAGAGCTCTGTCTCCCAGCTTGAGCAGCAGAGCCCAGCAGAGGCAGCCCATGACCCCGGGCAGCACAGCCCCCATGCTCTGCAGAGCAGCACCCCCAGCTCGGGGGCTCTGGGCAGTAGGGCAGAGGCTACAGCAATGGCTGCTCAGGCCAGCACAGACATGTTCCCCTGGAAAAGGCCCTGTGGGGAGCTGGCATGGGCCAGGAGAAGAGCAGGAGCTCGTGTGTGTGCAGAGAAGCCCTGGCAAGAGGCTGCCCTGTGCCTGGGATGGCAGCAGGAGCAGCCTGAGGAGCCCCGGAGCCAACTCTCTGCTGCTGTGCTGGGCAGCGGGGCCCTGGGGCTGCACGAGCTGCCCGAGCTGAGGATCTCCTGAGCATCCCAGACACAGAGTCACTGTCCCGGACCTCCACTGCCTCCAGTTCCTGCTGCAGGGCCAGACAGGACTGGGCTTCTTTGCAGGGCTGGGGCCGGGGCAGGGAGAGGAAAACAATGGACCCTTGATTGTAGGAGTCCCCACAGTGTCACAATGCTCTCCATGGTTCCACGAGGCCTTGCAGTGTCACGCTGGCCCCTTGGTTCCTTTGGGCCCCACGGTGTCACTATGGCGCCCTTGGTTACACGAGGCCCCGCGGTGTCGCAAGGCCCCTTTGGTTCTCCCAGGGCCCTCAGTGTCTGTTTTGCCAGTGGGCAGGGTCAGCACCAAAGACACAGACACCAAGTTCAGGAATAGTGGAATTTATTATAATGCAAAACTGCAAAGAATCACAAAAGGAGAAGCCCAGCAAAGCACCCAATCATCACTACTCAAGATTGTGTACAGTAATCAAGAAAGAGACAGCACCAGTCACCCTCAGACCTTGCCATCATCCACATCCTCACATCAGCTGGGGGAAGCTGTCACAGCCAAGGACTGGAGAGCCATTCCCAGACCCTGGGAATTCCTGCAGGTACATCCACCTTTGCGGGCACCGAGGCTTCAACCTCGCTGTGAGAGGCCCCAGCTTTGACAGTGTTGAACAAACAAGCTGACATCACTTCTAGTGTGGGAACATCTGGTTTCATTCTCCTCTTTGGTTTCTCCCAAAGCCTGGCCAGGGCTCAAGGAGGAACCGAGGGAGTTTGATCCTAAACCCCCAAACATGGCCAGATGGGGCCCTGTGCAGTTTCTAAATACAGAAAGGTAAATCCGTGTTTCACCAATGAACATAGAGCATATTGCTAATAATGCTTTGTTACTGAGCAGATAGAAATAGAACATTTGGTTGGAAGGTTCATGTAGATGTCAACTTTGGCTCAGAGCCTGTTGTTCAGGCCTCAGTCAGGGCCTGTTGTTCAGGCCTCAGTACTTCAATCAGTCCTTTGACCTAGAGACGAACTACAACCTTCACAACAATCCTTTTGATACTACAATCTTTTAGATTTAAGCATTTGAATTACTTTGTTGACAAGCCAAAATATCATACGGGAAGTGCTTTAAGGGTATCTTTTCACAATCTTCATAGGAACGCTTAACCCAGCCATGATTAAAGAGCTGTACGTGACTTTGATTCCATTTCCCTTTATACTGGGTGCAACTGAACAGTTCACAGTGTGGGTGCATACAACCTATTCCAGGAGACAACATCCATCCACAGACACTTTTTCCTACATATATTCCTCTTTATCCGATTTAGGCAAGAAATGCCTTTTCTATGAAAATGCAGCGGTCAGGGATCGCCACCCTCGGTCTAGAACCCTGTTTTTATCATGAACTGTGCTCAAGTTTCTAACCCACCGTTTGGGTTGGGCCAGATGGGCCAGCCAAGGCCAGTCATCGAATCCTTCTGGACTTCCACGCACCCAGCAATTACTGAGGTTAAATGAGTTCCCTATCTCTGCTCCTACTGTTAGAAATCTGTTTTCCCAACCAGTGCTCTGATTACAATGACAACATTAAACCAACAAGATCAACCATAGTTTCACTGTTAAGCGGTCCCTTTCTGTCTGCAGAAGTCACTCAGTGGCACATCAGTCTTCACATCGAGCGCCGTGGATCAGAGCACTTTCCAAAGGGACCATTGGGGCAAAGAGGGAGATTTGGTCTGGCAGGCTCTGCAAAACAATATCCTGTAACATCTCTTTGTTCTCACATAGAACACTTGGCTGCAGGGACATGTTCCCATCTTTCTCACCCAGGTTTCAGGATTCAAACAGTGTTGTCTTTGCCTACAGCTCTTCCTTCAGCTGGCTCGGGTGGGCCATTTGGCCTCTGGACCCACACTCTGGCTCCATGATTAGGACTGCTGGATCCAAGCCCTTTATCTCCATGAACAGTAGTGATGTGAGGTGGATGTTCTTTTTTCACGGTTGTTTTAAAAACTGGCAGTATCAATAATTGTGCTACCCTGCCGTGGGGTTGAATAATCCAGTGTTGTTCACTATTGTTTAACAGAACTACTTTAATTTCTCCTTGATAATCTGCACCAAGCACTCCTCCCACCATATGAACACTTGTCAAGGCCAAGCTTGAGTGAGCAGTTATCAAACCAGTGTCCCGGAGGAATCTGAATTCCTGTGCCGGTATTGATAACTCTCATTTGCTTCTGATTTATCCTAATTCATTCTAATGCGTAAAGGTCCAGCCCTGCAGCCTCTGGGATGGCCCTGTCAGGGGCCATCACCCCCAGAACAATTTCCCAGGAAGTCAGAGTGTCACTGTCCGTGGTTGTATTTGCAAATTGGGTGCAGCCACGCACATCGAGGCGGTTTCCATTTCCCCAGTGGGCCCATTGTTAAGGATATGGAGCACATCTGTGAGGTGGGTTTTTCATTGCAACAGCTTCCCATCTCCTGCATTTTTCAAGTGCTCTTTTAACAACCCCTTCATCTGTTCAATCAATTCTGCAGCTTGTGGATAGTCTGGTATATGAAAAACCCAGCAGTCTTACTCACTTTATTTTGCACAGGAACAGACAAAGCATTCCACGTCCTGGCATCAGCAAACCCTATCAAAACAGCCAGTTTCATCCCTTCCTCCTTCATCTCTTGTATACAATCTCACACAGTTTCCCAGCAATGTTGGGGTCCTGGCCAATCATTTTCTGTAGAGTACTTAGTCTTATATCCCTGAGCAGCCAAAGCTAACAAATTGGTATTTGGAGCATTATTTCACAATGTCATTATATACATGTGAAAACATAAACATACAATTTTTATTATATTATATACATGTAGATAATTCTTTTTATTTTTATTCTTGTTGTTATTATTATTATTATTTCCTTTGCTCAAACAAATCCAAGCTCAAGATTAAAAACTTCTTCTGTGGCTCCATGTGGGAGCATTTCAACAACAAGCGTTCCTTCTGTTGGTGCTGTTTCCGAGATGCTGTTAACAAAATTCACCCTCATCTTCCCAAACCCACAAGTTCTTTTCCTTTTTCCATATGCAATTTTTGGATGCATTCTAATACATCCAGTGCTTCAGCTTCTTTCAGTTGACGTCCTCATTGCTCGCACGGTGCTCCGACCTCAGCCCACGCCACAGCCAGCAAACCCTCGGGAAGGTCTTCCCATCCGGGAATTTTGGATGGCACTGATTCCTTACACTTTCATTTAAAAAGCAGCATTTTGTTGGGATCTGGCCAGACTATACCAAATTTGTTTTACCAGTGGGCAGGGTCAGCACCAAAGACACAGACACCAACTCAAGGAATCAGCGTCATTTACTGTAGTTCAAAGCAGCAGAGAATCACAAAAGGAGAAGCTCAGCAATGCACCCAATCATCACAGCCAAAGATTGCCTGTAGTGATTAAGAAAGAGACAGCAGCAGTTCCCCTCAGACTTTACCATCGCCCACATGCACACATCAGCTGGGGGAAGCTGTCCCAGCCAAGGACTGGAGAGCCATTCACGGACACTGGGAATTCCTGCAGCTGCCTCCAGCCACAGGTGAGGCTCCAACCCCGCTGGGAGAGGGCCCGGCTTTGATAGTGTTGAACTGACAAACCAACAGCACTTCTAGTGTGGGAATATCTGGTTTCATTCTCCTGTTTGGTTTCTCCCCAAGCCTGGCCAGGGCTCAAGGAGGAAGCAAGGGAGTTGACTTTGACCATACAGCCCCAAACATGGCCAGATGTCAGATTTCATGGCCTTGTCCAGCTTCCAAATACAGAAAGGTCAATCCATGTTTCACTAATGGGTGGATACATCTATCAGAGCGCTAATGACCATGCACATTTCATTAATGAGCAAGTTCAAAGAGAACCTTTGCTGGGAAGGTTCTGATGGTGCCCCAAGCCCCGGGACTGGAGGGGCCCCTTGGCTGCGGGGCTGGCAGGGAGCTGCCCCTTGTTCTCACTCTGCCTCACGCAAAGCTGGGCCGCTCACAAGTGGGGCAGCACAGCAAACAGGCAGCCTGCGAGTCTCTTCCATCCTCGTCTCTTGGGATTTTTCACCTTTGAGCTTAAGGTCTACAAAGGCAACTGCTTTTGGTCCCGCTGGGTATCGCCACGTTAAGCAATGCTGCTCAATCCGTCTGTAGCACAGCAGCAGGGGAAAGGCCTCAGCCCTTCAGTGTCAGGAGCTGCCGGGCTCTGCCTGAGCAGCTCAGCCAGCAGGAAGGGAGCTGCTCCACACGGGAACGAGGAGCAAAGGACTGCAGCACCTCCTTCTTGGGCAGAGCCCAGATTCGGTGGGGCAATAACAGAGTTATTCTCGTGCACTGGTGCATCAGCACTGCAGCTGCTGTGCCCGCAAGCACATGGTTCGAGATCTGCAAAAGAATTCTGCAACTCTTGACTGGGTCAGGATGTCACCAGTGCTGAACTCCACTTTAGTCCACAGTAACCAGTTTACACCTCTGCTGGTGTCTGCTAGGTTTTTTTCTTCAGGGTATCCAGACAAAAGGAAACAGAGGAGGAGGCTACATTTTTGTTGTTGAGCAGAAATGCATCTCATTTTGCTGTACAATCCTTTTTTAAGACGTGTTATCTCTTTAAAAAAAAAAAGAAAAAAGAAAAAACAGAAAAAATATGAAAGAGGAAAAAACCAAATGTGTAGTGAAAAATCTTTTGTAACTTTGGTTTAAGTGGTAACTGATCCTTTTAAAAAGAGAACTAAGTTATTTACTTTGCAAATGTGCTGATGGCATGGATCCATCTCACTGACCTCAGCAGCCTTTTTTTAAAGGTTTTGGGGTTTGTTGCCAATATTAAGTTATTTTAAATTGTGGTTGAAGCAATAGGAAATTGAAATATGGATTGTGCATGACCGTGTCTTGAGTGTAAAAATATTGCAGTTTGAAACTTGGACCTAAAGTATTGCAAATCAAAGTTATAAATACCAATGGATTGTGTGACAGCAACAATTTCCTATAGGATGTGCAGCATCAGAAAGACTTCATCAGTGTGGCTGTGGGTGCTTTTAGCTTTGTCCTGTGCCACTCTATGATGACATGAAACAGGACTTAACCTGCCACCAGCCCAGGCCACCCTTTGCCACCCCAGCTCCTTGGACCTTGTGTCCGCACAAGCAGACACAAAGTGTTTCTGCTGCTTCCCCCTTTTGCACAAATCCACAGAGAGCTGGGATTTTCCCCGGTCTCGTGTCTCCATTGTGCCATATTCCTAAAGAACCAGCAGCCCCTCCCAATGAATACGGTGAGTTACACAGATGCTTGTCAGCTCCACTGCCTGCCTAGAAATCTTGAAACTGCTTCTAAATGCTGCTCACTTCAGCTCTTGGACACCTACTCACACAGAGCTGGGACAAAAATGCCCCGGATGCCAGCTTACAAGGTGAGTTACGCCAAAGAAGGGCTATGTGGGAAATAGCCCCGGGCAGCGGGCGAGATCCGGCTCCGCACCTGCCAGGCCCTGCTAAGGCTCAATGCCGGCTCCTCTGCAACAGCAAAGACCTTCAGCCTTGTCACTGCCCAGAGGGGCAGTGCCGGCCCGGCCGCACAGCTCGTTTTCCCCACAAGCTGCAGGAGGTGAGAAGGCAACACTTGCAAACACTGACTGCGAGCCACAGCGCCGGCTGCGCACCATTAACCTCAGCTCTGGGACCACTGTCTGCCCCAAGCTCCGGGGGATGCACTGGGAGCCCGGCTGGGCTCTGCCCTGGGGCCATCCTCCAGTGACAGCTGCAAACAGGGAGCATTTAGTTGCCACCAAGAGCCCAGCCACGCGTGGAGGGGAGCTGGTGCAGCTGCGGCCTGCGCTGTTGCCTGCTGTGCTCTGGGGCTGCTGCTCCCCGCAGAGGGAACTGCACTGCCGTGCCAGAGGAGACAGAGAAGCTTCAGCTTAAGCCAAACTGAGCTGGGTGGCTGGGCTGGCAGGAGTGGCGAGGGTCAAGGGGATTCCCAGAGCTCATCCTGCTGCAAGGACGAGCAAAAGTGGCAGTGGGAAGCCAACAGTGAGGAGAGCTGAGGCCTGGAGGGCAGCTCTTGAATGACGCTCAAATCTCACCGGACCTCTGAGACATTGCTGCTCTTCTGCCAGTGAAAGGATGAGTCCCTAAACCTGGGGCTCGCTCCTCCTCGTGGTCAGGGGCATCAAGGAAGGCTACAGTGCGACAGAGACTGCCCTGAGCTGGCAACTCACTGGGGGAAAAGAGGGAGCACTTGTGAAGTAAAAGGCAGGTGGGGCAGAGAACTGTGCAGAGAAGGGCTGAGCTAAAGCTTGAGCAAGATGAAAAATGTCATTTGGGGTCATCCCAGATTGATTTCATTTCACAAGTTATTGAACAAGTTTATTTTGGGCGGGGGGGTGTCATGTTTTCCCCTGGAGGCGTGCACTCTGCAGGCTTGAGCTGCGTTGCCGAAATGCTCGGGCACGTCTCTGCTGCAGCTCACACCGGTTCTTCTTTGGCTTCTTCCGGCCCGGTGCTGAGCCGCAGCAGAGCCCTGGTGGAGCCCAGAGCAGCCTCAGCATCCACAGAGCCCGGCTGCAAGGAGAGAAAGCAGAAACCACCCGTCAGCTGAAGGCTCCCGTCCCCCTTGTCCCAGCCGCCCGCGGTGCCCAGGCCGTGCTGGCCGTGCTCAGAGCGGTGCCCGAAGCCGCCCGTCCCTGCTGCCTTTGGCAGGAGAGCAGGAGGGCAGGACACGTGCCCAGCCTGCAGCCGGCCGTGGCACAGCCACCTCCTCAGCAGCTGCCCAGAGCGGGATGCTCCTGTGCTCGCTGCCATCTCCCAAAAGCCCTTATCCCAGCCGTGCCAAGAAGACGGGGACCCACCGCACGCCACCCGCCGCCGGAAGAAAAGCTGCTCCCAAGCCATGTCCTCGGCCTTCTCCAAGGCCACGTCCCATCCACGCCGCAGCTGCTCCCAAGCACTTCCCGATCCAGACTGGACACCACCTACAACGCTTCCTTGAAGAAAAACAAACAACAAATTAAAGAAAAGGCATTACAGACAAAAAGGAGAAACAAGAAAAAAGCTAAAAAATCTTCTCTCTGTCGGGGGCCTGAGCAAGGCCCAACCTTCCCTACATGCTGGGGAAAAACCCACCCACGGGCGAGGGAAGCCCACGCTTTCTCCCTTCCCCCCTGCACTGCCCCCCAACAGGCACGGCGAGCCCAAAGCAAACAAGGGGAGGGGAGCAGCCCAAGCCCTTCCTTTCCTGCAAAACAAAGCAGCCCGTGCACAGCTCCTGGAGTGCCACCTCTGCTCCTGCCATGGGGGCTTGTTTGTGTCGGGCTGCCAGCCCCAGCCCCAGCCCCAGCCCAGGGAACAGTGGGTGGTGGGGGCTGTTGGCAGGGCCAGGGGCTGACTCCCATTTCGTAAGCACCCCAGCCCATCCCGCCCACCCTGCCAAAAAGCAGCTTGGCAGCCGGCTGAAGGATTGGTTGCATCTGCCCCAGCAAAGGGAGGAACCTTTGCTTCCTGGCCAGGCCGTGCAATGCCCAAATCTGGGAGCATCCCCCTGGGTGTGGACTCATCTGTAAATTCGCTGTGGAGCCTGGCTTTGAAGAAGGTGCCACAATTGAAGTCCATCATCTTCAGCTTGCCAGGTGGAGGAAGAGCTTGTCATCCTTGATGTCACCCTCCATGTCTCCAGCAGCAGCAGCCGCACCTGGCACAGCTTCTCCAGGGGCTTCTTCTTCCCTGGGGCTGGAGCAGGCTGTCAGTGCTCTGCCCAGGGCCCCGGCTGTTGCTGAAGCAGGACAAGCAAAAGCAGCTGGCACGGGGGCCACCAGAGCTGGGAAGAGCAGCTCAGCTCCAGCAGCAGGGCTGCGCGTGCCCAGCTGAGGAGCCCTGCGCAGCGATTCAGGCAGGACAAAAACTCTGCCTTTCTTTGCTGCTCCTTGCCAAGGCGCGTGTGCAGCTGGAACTCACCGGCTCCCTGGCTCAAAGCGTGCGTGTGGCTCTCTCCCTTCTCCTATGGCACGCGAATATCCTGCATCCAAGGAGCACAGGACAGGTCTTCTAATGAGGGCCTTTCCGAGGAGAGCACGGATAAACACCGTCGGATGAGATCCTGGCACTCTGTGCAGAGAAAGCAGAAAGCACCAGTCAGTTGCAGAAGGCTCCTGTCCGCTTTGCCCCACTCTTGCCATGGCCAGGCCGTGCTGCGTGTGCTCAGGGCTGTGCCTAAACTTTGCCATCAGTTCTTTCTTTTGGAGGAGAGCAGGACATTGCCACCTCCTCAGCAGCTGCCAGTGTGGGATGCTCCTGAGCCCGCTGCTGCCTCCCAGCACTGCTATTCCCCCCGTGCTGCAGAGACGAGGATCCACCTGGAGAGAGCCGTCGTGGGAGCGAGAGCCGGCCCCAGGTGCTGTTCCAGCCCCTCCTGAAAGGGTGCTCCCCGCAGACCATCTGGTGCAGCACGATGCCCAGGGACCAGACGGTCGCTGCCTCGCCGTGGTACCAGCCCAGGTGCGTCCATTCCGGGGGGCTGTAGGACGGTGTTCCTATGGAATAGAGATGGAGTTCTTCAGGGGGACGCTGCCTGCTCCCAGAGCCTCGCCCCAGCATCCCCGGGCATGCGGGGGCCGCACCAGCGGCACGCGGCCTGACCCGCTGCCCTCTCGCCAGCACCTGGGGCTTGTGTACAAACTGGGGGTTGGAAAAGAAGCCGCCGGTGTCGCAAGAGGGCAGCAGAAGCCCTGGCAAGGCCCGAGCATTCCATGCAAAGGAAAAACCCACTTGGTGCTGGGGAAAAACCACGCTTTCATCCTCCCTGCCTGCACTGCCCCAGAAACCATTCTTAAGCCGAGGCAAGCACGGGCAGCAGAGCAGTCTGAGCCCTGTCTCGCCTGCACACCAAACGGGCTGGAGCACAGGTTCTGGGCCCCCCTCTCTGCTACCCCCACCCACGGGTGTTTCTGTGGCGCTGGCTGCCCCAGCCCCAGCGCCAGTCCTGGGCAGAGGGGCTGGCAAAGGCTGCCAGCAGGGCTGGAAGATGGCCCCTCAGCCAGCGCCGCTCAAAAGCAGCAAGGCTGAAGACTCCGGCTGCCATGACTGGCAGCAAAAGGGAGAATCCCCCCTGCCACAGCCGCCTTGGGCTGTGAGCTGTTGGGCTCTGAGATGCCGCTACCAGGAGCCTCCCCCTGCGTGGGCTCACCTGCAAAGCTGGTGTAGGCTGCGGCTTGCAGGTAGGTGCCACAGCCAAAGTCGATGAGTTTGGCCTGCCCGGTGGCCAGGTCAACCAGGATGTTCTCTGGTTTGATGTCCCGGTGCAGGACCCCGCAGCTGGTGCAGTGCCGCACGGCCTCCAGCACCTGGCGGAACAGGTGCCGCGCCACCTCCTCGCACAGGAAGCCCCGTGCCCGAATGAAATGAAGGAGGTCCTGAGACCGCTCCGGGCGCTCCAGCACCATCACCACGTTGTTGGGGAGCTCCAGCCACTCGTGGAGCTGGACGATGCCAGGGAAGCCAGCGGACACCTTGGCCAGCAGCACGATCTCCAGTGGTGCTCGGGTGCCGTCGGGCTGTGGGAGGAGCACGATGCCGTCAGCGGGGCCCATGCCGTGCCGGGGCTCGGCAAGCCCTCAGCCAGCCGGGGACGCTCTGCGCGCTCCGCTGGCCCCACGGCCGCTCTCCCCCGAGGCGTTCTGGCGGCTTCCACCCTGCCGGGCCTCGGCTCATCCCCGCCCGTCGCGCCCCGGCTTCTCCCGCTGCCCCTCGCTCACTCACCAGCTGGCCCCAATGGTGGATGCGGTTCCGCGGCACACGTTTGATGGCCACCTGCAAGGCAAGGGGAGCAGCGGGCTGAGCTCGCCGCCCGCCCTGCCGAGCCCCATGCTCCTTCTCCTCCTCCTTTGCCCCCCGCCTCCCGCGCCCGCCGCCGGCCCCGCCACTCACCGGGGCTCCGTCCGAGAGCCGCGTCGCCGCCAAGACGCTGCCGAAGCCGCCTCGCCCCAGCAGCGAACCCAGCCGGTAGCGCTCCTTCAGGCCCTGCTGCGCCTTCCGTGCCGGCGAGACGCGGCCGTCAGCGCTCGGCCCGGGGCCAGGAACGGCCCCCGAGCGCCGCTCAACCGCCCCGGGCCGGCCATCCCCACATGTTGCCTCTTTTGAAGCGGACACCGGCGGCTCGGGGCCGGCGGCCGCGCTCAAGAGCGGCGGAGTTCGGAGCGGGGAAGACGCTGCCGAGGCGGCGGGAGCGGCCGCGCCGCCTGTGTCCCCGGCGGGCCCCGGGAGGAGCCGAGGCCGGGGCCGGGGCCGGGGTGGGGGTCGGGCTCGGGCCAGCCGGAGCCAGGGGCTGGCGATGGTGCCCAGGAGCCAGGCACTGATGCCCGCCCAGCAGCGCCACAGCCAGGACGGCGAGAGCCGGGCGGAGGCGGGACCGCGGCGGGACGCCCGGGGGCGGGGAGGGGGCAGCCCCGCCCGGGGCCGGGGCCGGGCCGGGGGCATGGCCCGGCCGGGCACGGGGAGAGGGAGGCCGCGGGAGGGGGGGTTGGGGAACGAAAGGGAGAGCGGGACAGGGTGCGAGACCCTGGGAGAGGGAGAGGAGAGCAGGAGAAGGGACTTAGCAGAGGGTTCGTGGACTCGCTGCTCTTCTGCTGCTCTTGTGCTGCTGCCGCTGCTGCCGCTGCTGCCGCTGCCGCTGAAGCGCTGGGAGCGTTTGTCCGCGTGTCCGTGTGTCCGGTGCCCGTGTGTCCGTTGCCCCCCGCGCGCCCCACGGCCGAGCCCCGCGCGCCCCGGGGCAGCACGGGCCGCTCCGCTCCGGGGCCGAGGCGGAGTCCCGGAGCATCTCTTCCTCCCGCAGCCACAGCAAACCCGCTCGGCCTTTGGGAGCATTTTTGCACACGGTTCCCTTTGAAGGGCTCCTCTCTCCTCCCATTTCCAAGGAGTCTCCCTGGGGTTTTGGCACCTGCAGCGACAGGGTAGCGATTGGGCTTCAAACTTCAAGAAAGACATGGAGGGGCTGGAGCATGTCCAGAGATGGGAATGGAGCTGGGGAAGGGTCTGGAGGACTTCTGAGGGGCAGCTGAGGGATCTGAGGGGGCTGAGCCTGGAGGAAAGGAGGCTCAGGGGGGAGCTGGCTCTCTCCAAGTCCCTGACAGGAGGGGGCAGCCAGGAGGGCTGGGGCTCTGCTGCCAAGGGAAAGGACGAGAGGAAATGGCCTCGGGGGAACCTTTGGGGTGGATGGTGGGGAAATTCTCATCCTACATGTCTCGACAGAGCGGGAGAGGGGGAGGGGTGGGGCACGAGCTGGGGACACGGGGGTGGTGACGGTGGGCTGGGGACACGGGAAAGGGCACGGGAAAGGGCACGGGAAAGGGCACGGGAAGCCAAAGCCCCGCTGAGCGCTGGCGCTGCGCTGGCACGGGGTGAGCCGGCAGCAGGGCCCCAGAGCCCTGAGGGACTCGCCCTGACGCCCGGGGAGTATTGATCCTGGTCTCTAAAAAATGAGACTCAATAAAATATCATTAAAAGATGCTTCCTTCTCCTCCTCCTCCTCCTCCCCCATCCCTTCTCCTGCTCCCCCCGGGCCCAGCGCCCACCCTTGGCCCCCCGTTTTCCCAGCGCGGTCGCATCCCGCGGGAGGAGCCGGGATGGAGGCGGGGCAGGTCGGGCTGGGGCAGGGCTGGGCTGTGGGCCCGGCCTGGGAGCCCCCCACGCGCCCCCTCCTCAAATTCCCCTGGCGGGGGGCGCTGGGGGCGAGGGGGGCGCAGGTGGGGTCCGGGGGGGGAGCGCTGGGCGCTGCGGGTCTGCCTGGCAACTGGTGAGTCACCAGCGCCGCGCGCTCTGATTGGCTGAAGGTTGTTCAGCGCCTTCTCTGATTCCCTGACACTCGCGCGGAATTTTGGTTGGTCCTTGGGGGCTGTGGGGAGGCTTAGGGGGGGGGTCTCTGCGCCTTTGGGGTTCGCTGGGTGGCGATTTGGGGTTGAGGTGCCTCCCAAGGACCCCCCGGGGGGGGCGACACACGGGTGACACACGGGGGTCCCATTCCCGATCCATCCTGGGGCCGGTTCCGCCCCCTCCACTCTCGGTCCCCGCGCGGGATCCCCCAAAGTCCCTTCCCACTGTTCCCCAATAAACGGGACCGGGGCGAACTGGGAAGCCTTCCTGGGAACACTGGGAGCAGCCGGGCAGGGGCAGAGTGACAGCGGGGCTGGGGGGGACACACGACCCCCCAAAATCAGTTCAGTGCCGCAGCGTGTTGTGCACAATTTCTATGCTGATAAGAGAAGGGGGTGCTTTTGGAACGTTTTCCTTCCTGACACGTCTGTCTGTGGGAGCTTCAGGTGCTTGGACTCAGGGATACGGAAGGTGTGTGAAAGTGACTGGGCTGCGAGAATCATGTTGCACAGGGAAGAGGGAAGGTCAGCAAATGTTTCCTGTCCTGGCACATGTCTCAGTCTGAACTGCAGCTGGAGATGCTTCACTTCCACCAAGGACTCTGCCACCTGGAGAGAAGGATGTGCTAGATGGAGTTGAGAAAGAAAGTGCGTATCACGAGCTTGTTTCCTCTAGTTCCTAGACAGCAAAGGGGCTGTGAAAGGCAGCACTGGCTTTTTGTTCTAGGACTTTTTCTTGACAAGCAGCTGCTGGATGTTTGGAAGGGCGTTTGAGATATGCAAAAATGAGAGGGTAAGATGGTACACTGAGCTTGAGAGAAAAAGCCTATCTTCAGGGATTTGGATGCATTTCAGAGGCTGTGAGTTCCATGCTGAGCAGCTGATGGCACAGAAAAGGTTCTAAAGAAAGAGGCCGTGCTGGAATTGCCTTTTCTTTTGCAGCCTAGAAACTGCACAGCCAACAGCAAAACGATTCCTCCTCCTCCTTGCCTGCTCCATGCAGGATCCCATTCCTTTATGTCTCAGAGAGGCAGGATGCACAGCCGAGCTCTTCCACCCACTGCTCGCACACGACTGGGGCCGCGCCAGCCAAGCGCTTGGCTTTTTGCTGGCCACTGTCAGCGCTCATGGAAACAAGCACACGATAGCGCTGCCCACTTGCAGGAGAAGGAATCACTGCGAGCCCAGCTCGAAAGCAGCCCAAGGGCAGAGGCAACTTGGAAACTTCCCTGCTCTCAAATCAACGGTGTCAGGACAAAAAGATTTCCCTCATCTTCCCCTTGTGAGTGCAGACTCTTCTTTGCACCCACACTCCAAGAGCAAGATGAACTCCTTTGCCCTAACTTGCACTTTCCTTCTCAGCTCTAGGCACCATCCGAAGCCTTCCCTCTGCCAGAGTCAGGATCCAAAGACAACGGCACCAGGGACTGCTCACACACGAAAGGCACCAGGACAAAAGGCTCCCGAGCTTGGCCTTTGCATTCCCGCTGACAGCTCAACAGCTCTAAGCCAGAGAAGTGCCTGGTGGGAGGAGCCTTTAGAATCACTCCAAGCACCTCATGACAAGGAGCTGCAGCGTGTGGGGATGAATCTCCAGCAGCCTCCTGCCCCAGAGTGTCCCCCGGGAGCAGCCATGTGCCAGGCCGTCACTGCCAGCTGCACACCCAAAGGAGCCGGTGTTCCCCACCACGGCTGTGCCTGGGACAGAGACACGAGTGGCCACAGAAGTGGCCATGGCACTGTCCGCACGCTGTCCCTGCTGCTTCTCGCCCAGCCGCTGGCGGGGCACCAACTCCCAGCCAGCCACTCCTAAAGCCACGGGCCCACTGGGACACTGCGGGGGCTCGTGGAAGCCAGCGGCCATTGTGACACAGCGGGGCTGCCCAGAACCCACGGTGCTTTGTGACCCGTGGCTGCCAGGAGAGCCTTTGTGATGCTGGGGACCTACACGGAACCCTGGCTCCACTGTGACACCAGCACAGAAGCTCGGGGATCCCTGCAGACCGTGGGGATGCTGGGGAAGCTGACGGAAGCCTGGGCACCACAGTGACGCTGTGGAACCTGGTGGAATGGAGGGGCTACAGTGACACTCTGGGGCCTTTTGGAAGCAAGGAGACCCTGGTGGGAAGCCACGGGATGATTAATGCTGGCAGGAACCTGCTCCAGGTGGGCTCCTCTCTCCCGGCTTCCACAGGTGCTGCTAGGATGCCCCTGCGGCACTGGCTTGTCACGGGCTCACGGCTTCCTTTGGGAATGGCTCTGCTCCAGGATGGCATGCTGCAGAGAATGCAGGTAGATGTTGTGCTCCCTCCTGGCATGCAGGTGGACAAGAAAGCCTGATCCAGCCCCCCATCAGCCCGGCTGTGTCATTGGGGCAGGGGAACTTTGGCAGCAGCCCCAGCCCTGCTGCTGGTCCCGGCTGGGCACGCAGCTGCTGGGACACAGGTGTGTCCTGATGGCCCCCGTGTACTCGTTTGAGAAGGGAAGGACAGAGTGCATCAGTGAGTTTGGTGTGGCTTACATGCGGCAAGGAGAAGCTGCAGCCCAGAGCTGGCTTTCACTTCTAGAACCTTTTGCTCTTGCGGGAGCAGCTGGTGGACATTTTCACCCGAGCTGCAGGAGTGAAAAGTGTGATGGCATGTCGATCTGAGAAGGACGGTTCAGTGCCGCAGCGTGCTGTGCACAATTTCTATGCTGCTAAGAGAAGGGGGTGATTTTGGAACGTTTTCCTTCCTGACACGTCTGTCTGTGGGAGCTTCAGGTGCTTGGACTCAGGGATCCCGAAAGTGTGCGAGAGTGACTGGGCTGCAAGAATCATGTTGCACAGGGAAGAGGGAAGGTCAGCAAATGTTTCCTGTCCTGGCACATGTCTCAGTCTGAACTGCAGCTGGAGATGCTTCACTTCCACCAAGGACTCTGCCACCTGGAGAGAAGGATGTGCTAGATGGAGTTGAGAAAGAAAGTGCGTATCACGAGCTTGTTTCCTCTAGTTCCTAGACAGCAAAGGGGCTGTGAAAGGCAGCAGTGGCTTTTTGTTCTAGGACTTTTTCTTTCTTTCTTTTTTCTTTCTTTTTTTTTTTATTGTTTCTTCTTACTTTGTTTCTTTTTTTCTTTTTCTTTCTTCTTTCTTTCTTTCTCTTTCTTTCTTTCTTTCTTTCTTTCTTTCTTTCTTTCTTTCTTTTCTTTCTTACTTCCTTTTCTTTCCTTCCTTCCTTCCTTCCTTCCTTCCTTCCTTCCTTCCTTCCTTCCTTCCTTCCTTCCTTCCTTCCTTCCTTCCTTCCGAATTCCTTCCTTCCTTCCGAATTCCTTCCTTCCTTCCGAATTCCTTCCTTCCTTCCTTCCTTCCTTCCTTCCTTCCTTCCTTCCTTCCTTCCTTCCTTCCTTCCTTCCTTCCTTCCTTCCTTCCTTCCTTCCTTCCTTCCTTCCTTCCTTCCTTCCTTCCTTCCTTCCGAATTCCTTCCGAATTCCTTCCTTCCTTCCTTCCTTCCGAATTCCTTCCTTCCTTCCTTCCTTCGTTCCTTCCGAATTCCTTCCTTCCTTCCGAATTCCTTCCTTCCGAATTCCTTCCTTCCGAATTCCTTCCTTCCTTCTTTCCTTCTTTCCCTCCCCCCCTCCCTCACAGGCTGCTTCTCGCCCCATTGAAGGGGTGCAAAGCAGCAGGATCCCCTCCCAGTTGGGGTCCTCTCACCCTCCCAAAATGTGGGGACTTCACCTCAGCCCCTCAAATTGCAGGGGGTTTACGGCACCTTCCCCAAATTCACTGCAACCTCCCAGAAGCCACTTAGAGGCCCCAGAATTGTCAAAAAGCAGCAGGAGCCTCCCCAAAAGCAGCTCCTGCTTTCCCTCCCTGAAATGCCCCACTCCAAGTGCCCAAACCAACCCATCAATCCCAAACTTCAACCAACCCCCATCCCATCCCATCCCATCCCATCCCATCCCATCCCATCCCATCCCATCCCACCCCTCCTGGACACCAATTCCCCTTCTGTGCTTCCTGACTCCCCACAGCCGGGCCTTGGGGCTGACGGATCGAGCCATTTGGGGCTGCCATCGACACATTGGGGCTGGCATTGAGTTGATTGGAGGCTCCTGCTCAATCCCTCCATCCCAAATGGGAGCTTGGAACCTCTCCTCAGGCCTTGCTGTGCCCATGGGCTCACCTCAAGTCCCAAAATGAGAGCCAGGGCCCCACAGCCCATTCAGAACCTCTCAACATTGCCAGAAACAGCAGCATCCTTCCCAAAATGGGCTCCCCGCATCCCTGACAATAGGTCCCCCTTCCAAGTACCAGAGCCCCCCTCTCAGAACCCCTCCCGAAGCATTGGGGGGACCCCAAAACTGCCTCAGGAACGGGACATACCCTGACATCCCTTCAGGAATGTGGGATACCCCAGAACCCACTGAGGAACGGGGTCCCCGGGGCCTCATCATGTGCAGCCTTCAGCTGTCTCAGGCAGAGCCCATCCCGCCCTCAGCAGCCCCAGCCCAGCCCAGCCCAGCCCTCCTGGGCAGGAAGCCCCAATGGCCGAGCCGGCCTGGGACACTTGCAGGGATGCGGGGGCAGCCGCAGCTTCTGGGGCCAGCCTGGGCCAGGCCCTGAGCGCCCTGCCAGGGAACCATTGCTGCCCCACATCCCATCTCAGCCTGCCCTCGGGCAGCGGGAAGCCGTTCCCTGGGGCCCGGCCCCGCAGGCCCTTGGCAAGAGTCTCTCTCAGCCAGCAATTGCTGCTCCTCCCTGCTGCGGGGCCCAAGCTGCAAGTTGATTTTCTGCCGCTGGCCCCGGCCCAGCCCCGAGCCAGGGCCAGGACCTTGCCCTGGAGCTCTGCGGGCGCTGCCTTTGTGCGGCCGCAGCGCAGCGGCCGCAGCTCGGAGCTGCCCTTTGTGTCCCCGCCGGCAGCTGCCAGAGCTGGCGGGGCCGGGCCAGGGCCGGGCCAGCCCCGGCCTTCCCGGCTCTGGGACACAGCGGCGGCAGCCCCAGCCTTCCAGCCCTGCACACGCTCCCACACAAGCCTCCAGAGCCGCGGCCACGCAACGCAACTGACCGGCCGCTGACCCCCCAGCCTGGCCTGATGGCCATTCCTCTGCCCACACCTCGGCCAAGCTCCCCTTGGCCACCTCCTGAGCCACAGTGCCACACACAAGTGGCACATACAGCTACACAGCTCTGCCCAGAGCTGGCAGGGAACGTTCCTTCAACAGAAAAACCACCAAGAAAAAGAGAACTGCCCCCAGCAGAGCTGTTCCCTCCTGCAGTAGTTACACCTGCACACCCACAGCGCCTGAGACTGCAAGCAATGAGCATTCCCTGGGCACATGTGCAGCCCAAGCAGCTCGAGGACAGCCTTGCAGCAGGACTGCTCTCAGCTGAGCCAAAAAGGCCCCTCTGGCAGCTGCAGGGCCATTGCAAAGGGCAAGGGCCAGAGCCTGGGCCCACGGCGGAGGAAAGGGCTCTCAATTCCCCTGCCCTGCCACCTCAACCCTGTTCCCAGGCTGCTTCCCACACAGGATTCCTCTGCAGGACTGCGGAAAGCTGAGAGGCAGCTCTGGCTTCTCCACTTTTCCTGTGCTAAAGCTGCCTGGCAGAAGAAATGGAGGGACAGCTGTGGTGGCACAATCCCTCCCGGCCCAGGGCCCAGCGCTGGGAAGGTCTTTCCGTGCCGAGGCTTTGCTGCGGCCAAGGAAAGCTCCTGGCTCAGGGTCACCTTTCCTGCTGGGCCAGAGCCCCCGAGTGGCCCAGCAGCAGCAGAGAATTCCAGCACAGCCCCGGCACGGGCAGGGCGGCCCTGGGCGGGCTGCGGGAGCCAGCAGCGCCTGAGCTCAGAGCAGCTGAGCCCGGGGGCTCTTGGCCAAGGCCGAGGCCCAGCGAGCATTTCTCAGCTCGCAGGGCGGCCTGGAAAGGTGCTGGGGGGGATCATTCACCCCCCAGGGCGGTCCCAGTGGCTCCCAGGATTTCCATGTCCGTGCTCCCAGCGCTGCTCCCAGCCCTGATCCGTGGGGATGGCAATGTCCCGCTCCCTTCCCGGGGCAGGCTCACACCTGAGCCAGGTGTGCAGGGCAGGACCTTGCCCTGAGCCCAAGCCCTGTCCCCCCTGCAGGATCTGCTTCCCATCGGCCTCTTCCTCCTGCGGCCCCAAGCCCAGCTCGGTGCTGAACGAAGGGCGCTGGGCCGGGGTCATCCCCCGGCGGGGGCTGCGCACCCCCTCTGCCCCCTCCCCAAATTCCCTCCCGGGGCAGCAGGGGCTGGCTCAGGAGCCCTGTGGGCAGGGAAAAGGGGATGACACCGGGATAGGGGGGTCACACACACTCTGGGGGGACACACACGGCCCCTGGGGACCCCCCCTCACCTTCTCCCGCAGCACCAGGAAGATGAACCCCAACATGGAGCCCCCGACCCATGGCAGCATCTTGGGGGTGGGGTCTGGTGGCAGCTTTGGGGTCTGGGGGAGAGGTCACATCTGCCCTAAAACCCCCTCCCAGCCCCACAGCCACTCCCGGACCCTTCAAACCACCCCACAGCTCCTGGCCAGGAACCCCCCCAACCACTCCCTGCATCATAAATGACCCCAAGAACCACAAAATTCTCTCCGAGCCACACGGCCCAGCCAAGATCACCAGAAGTCTCTCAGAGATCACTCCAAAAGGCCCCTCTAAGCACTACAAATGCCCTCAAGAGACACAAAAGCCCCTCCCAGTCCCCCAAGGCGCCCCCAGACCCCCTCCAACCCCCCATGGCACTGACCAGGACAGGCTGGGGCACAGGAACATCCACAGCCAGGAGCAGCTTGGGCACTTCAGCAGCGATTTGGGCACTTTGGAGGTCACACCCCAAAGGGGAAGACCCAGGCCAGGGACTGGGACAGACAACCGGAATTCCTGGAGAACAGAGGGGCTCAGGTGCACACGTTCTGCCAGCACAACTACGAGATTGTGGCCCCAATCTGGCTTCACAGCCCCACAACACTCAGATCCTCCCGAATATTCCCCTGAACAGCAAAGTCACCCCCAAATTCCGGTAAAATGGTGCCGCTTTAGACCTCTTTGTTTAATTTCTTTATTTTTACCCCAATTTTGGTTGTTTCAGCAGGATTAACACAGAAGTTACTTAGGCTGCAGAAGATCTCCAAGATCATCCAGGGTTGCTTGATACCACCAGTAGAAACAATTGGACAGAGCAGATGAAAATTTTAGGGTGTAAAGGTAAAAAAATCAGCTCATCCCAATGGATCTCCAATGTTGATCTGAGTCCCGATGGATGTTCCTGCCCCTGCATTCACCCAGGTGCCTACGGGGATCCAGGAGAACGTGGAGAGCACCAGCCAGGGCTCTTCCCAACCTGGATCACAGGGAATGTGGGTCACCAGGGCTCTGCCAAACGTGGCTCCTCTGATGGGAGATGGAGTTGGAGCAGAGGACAAAGCTCTTGCCACAGTCGGGGCACTCGCAGGGCTTCCCTTAGCGGTGCCTCCGTTAGTGTTGGGTCAAGTGAGAGCTCTGTCTGAAGCTCTCCCCACACTGGGGACACTCGTAGGGCCTCTCCCCGGTGTGGATGCGCTGGTGCCTGACGAGGTGGGAGTTTTGTTTGAAGCCCTTCCTGCAGTCGGGGCAGCGGAAGGGCCTCTCATCCGTGTGAATCCGCTGGTGCTTGAGGAGATTGGAACTGCTCTGAAACCTCTTCCCACACTCAGGACACTCGTAGGGCCTCTCCCCGGTGTGGATGCGCTGGTGGACGATCAGGTCAGAGTTGTACCTGAAGCCCTTCCTGCAGTCAGGGCAGCGGAAGGGCCTCTCATCCGTGTGAATCCGCTGGTGCCGGAGGAGAGTGGAGCTGGTGTGAAACCTCTTCCCACACTCCCCACACTGCCCCACTGAGGCACTGACTTCCTCCTCACCTGCCTGGGGCTCCCGGGGCATCTTCCTCTTCCTCACAGCCTCCTCCTCCATCTGGTCAAGGGTTGGGAGTGGGAAATCCTGGTTTGGGGAAAACAAGGGATGAGTGTGTTGGGTTGGGGCTTCCTACTGCTCAAGTCCATCTCTACAAGTCACCGGTGTCCATAAAAACCAACAAGAAATTGACAGTGACTCCAAAAGAATCCTCCAGGAGTCCCCCCTTTCCAGTCTCCTCACTTTGGGTTCTGGGGGTCCCCCTTGTCAGGGCTGCTCGGGGTCCCGTGAGTCCTGGGGATCCCCCTCTCCGGGGTCCTGCTTAGGGATGCTGGGGGGCTTTGGGGGTCGCACAGGTCCCTATTTTCCTGATTCTACTTCGGCTCCCAGAGGTCCCAGGGTCCCCTCTTCAGCCTCCCTCCACTCCAGGCACTGGGGGCTCCCCCCTCTCCTCACCACCCCCTTTCAGGGCTGAGGGGTCCCAGCCCCACCTCATCTCCAGGCCCCCCCACCCCTCCAGGCTCTTTGGGGTCCCCCAGCTCTGGTATCGTCCCTCTCTGCTCTCCTCACTCCAGGGGTCCCATGTTCCAGCCCCCAGCTCTCCTGGGGATCCCCAAAGCCAACGTCCAACCCTGCAAGTACCGGGTGATCCTCACATGGACCCCCAAGGGGCAATTATGGCTCAGCTTTGGAGTCCTGCAAGACCCACATATCCCCTCTGGCCCAAAAAATCCCTCCCAGGGACATGCAAGGACATCTGGGGCTCGATTCCAGAATCTGCAAGCTCCAAACACCCCTCCAAAAAAACCCCTCCTGCTGACCCCCCCAAGGGGCAATTATGACTCAGCTTTGGAGTCCTGCAAGACCCACATATCCCCTCTGGCCCAAAAAATCCCTCCCAGGGACATGCAAGGACATCTGGGGCTCGATTCCAGAATCTGCAAGCTCCAAACACCCCTTCAAAAAAACCCCTCCCGCTGACCCCCCGATAGATTTGGGGTGAGCTCCCCCTCCCCGCTCACCTGCAGGATGGGGGGGAAGATGCTACCGGGGCTGGGGGTGCTGCGGACACAGTGGGCGGGCGGTGGAACCTCGTGGTTCTCCAGCTCCTCCTCCTCCAATCTCCCTCCTCTCCCTCCCGCTCCTCCTCCACTCCCAACCTGCCCCCCCTTTCCCACCTCCTCTGCCCCACGGCTGCCGCAGCACCGGCTGCTGTGTGGGGGGAGCCCCGATCAGCCCCAGGCATGGACAGGGGGGTTGGGGACCCCCCCAGTGCGGATCCCTCCCTTCCCCAGAGCCCCAGGGAATCGCTCCAGGGCTCAGGTGCTGGGGGACAGGACTGGACCCCCATGGAACCGCTCTTCTTCTGCCCCAACTCCACCTTTCCCTCCCCTCTCCTCCCCTTTCTCAGCGTTCCCCCAATCCACAGCCCCATTCCAGCTCAATTTGGGTGTCCCAGCCCCCTCCCGCTTTGTTTGGGGCTCCCAGCCCCCTATCGCCCCCCCCCCCCTTCTGCACCTTCCCCATCCCCAATCCCCACCTCCCCTCCCCCGGCCTTGGTTTTGGGGGTTCCAGGCCCCTCCTGCTCACTTTGGGAGTTCCATTCCCCATTTCGCTCAATTTGGGGTCCCAGACCCGCCCCCCTTCTCACCGCTCACCCCGCGGCCGAGGGGGCTCCCAGCACCACCAGTGCCACCAGTGCGGCCCCAGCTGCCCCCACACGCCCCATGCCCAGCGCCGGGCGCTGCCCACAGCCCCAAAGCAGCCGCGCTGTGCCCTGGGGGGTCCCCAGAGCGGCCCCGCCCCGCACGGCACTGGGAGCACCAGTCCGGACCAGTGCGGAGCGCGGGCGGGCGGCATCAGCCGTGCCCGGGCAGGGCCGGGCCCCGCGGGGCTCCCGCCCGCACTCGGCCCCCGCCGGGACAGCGCGGGGGGGCCCGGCCTGGCCGCCCCCACCTCCCCCTCCCCAAATTCCGCTCCGGGGGGCGCTGGCGGCGGGGGGGGCTCAGCTGGGGCCAGAGCTGCCGGAGCCACGTGTCCCCCGCTGCCGGCACCACCCCCTCAGGATTAGGGGTGCCCCAAAACTCCCTCCGAGCTGCCGGATACCCCGCACGCCCCTCAGGAGTGGGGTCCCCCCGGCCTCATCATCCCCAACCTTCGGCTGCCTCAGCCCAGGCCCCATCCCGCCCATCCCCCTCCGCCACACTTCATCCCACCCCCCAATCCACATCCCACCCTTCCCGGGCCCCATCCCGCCCCATCCCATTTCTCCCGGCAGCCGCCACCGGGACCCCAAAAACCCCGCGTGCCGGGGGCTCCCCAATATCCCCCAAGGGGCATTTCCGACTCACATTTGGAGCCCTGTAAGATCCAAACATCCGCCTCACCCCCCGCCCCACCAAACCCCCTTCCCCCAGGAACCAACAAAGATATTTGGGGCTCGGTGCTGGAGTCCTCCAAGCTCCAAAAATCCCCTCTCCCAAAAATATCCCCAGTGACTGCCCAAGATATTTGGGGCGAGCTGTCCCTACCCGGTCACCTGCGGGATGGGGGGAGCCGAGAGCTGCGGACACAGAGAGCGATGGATGCACGTGGAGGCTCCTCTTCCTGCCTCCTCTGTCCTGCCTCTTCCTCCCGCTCCTCCCCTTTTATCTCTCCTCTTCCTCCCGCCCCTCCCCTTTTATCTCTCCTCTTCCTCCCGCCCCTCCCCTTTTATCTCTCCTCTTCCTGCCGCTCCTGCTCCTCCATCCGCCCTCCCCCCTCGCTCTTCCTCGTCCTCTCCTGCCCCTCCCCCCCTCCTCCCGTTGTTTGT
The DNA here is from genome assembly GCF_965178545.1 of Coloeus monedula. Lineage (NCBI taxonomy): Eukaryota > Metazoa > Chordata > Aves > Passeriformes > Corvidae > Coloeus > Coloeus monedula. Next base: position 108,516 of record NW_028120601.1, on the reverse strand, counting down.
GGCTCCCATCCCGGCTTTGTCTGGCATCAGCCCTGGGGCCGTCCCGTGCTCAGCAGCAGCAGCAGCAGCAGCAGCAGCATCCTGTGCTCTGGCAGCACTCGCTGCTCCTTAGGGAAGGCTTTGGCATTTCTGCCGGGCACAGACACTGAAGCTCACCCCGACCTGCCCCGCTCCCATTGCTGTCCCCTGGGCGCTGGGCAGCTGCTGTGCCAGGGCAGCCAGAGACACAAAGGAAGCCAAGTCCAGCCCAGCTGCCCGGGCTGATGCAGACGAGCCCCAGGGCCGAGGTCCTGCAGAGCCCCACGGAGCCCTGGGCTCCTCGCTGGGAACGGGCTGTGCTGCGGCTGCCACAGCGGCCACAGCGAGTCCTGGGGCTCCCCCGGCGCCGCTGCAGCAGCACCCAGGTTCCACCTCCTGTGCCAGGCCCTGGCCAGGGGCCATCAGATCCATGGGCTCCGTGCCGAGGGGGAACACAACAACAGTGGATCGGATGCAGCCCCCAAGGACCTCGAGCAAATCGTGCAGGAACATCCAGACCTGGACCTGACGTTTGCAAAGCTGCAGCCGGCAGAGTTCTGTGGCGCAGGAGAGCCGGCACGGGGAGAGGAGACCTGCAAGGAGCTGCAGGAGAAACACCCTGAGCCTCAAAGGCCGCCACAGCCTGAATCTGTGCTGGGGAAAGTTCTTCCTGTCCGGGAAGAGATCCCGGGATGAGGCAAAAGCCAAGTTCATGGCTGGTGACACGATTGCCGTGCAGGGAGGGCAGAGGAGGGACTGCGGGCGGAGACTGGGAGCCCGGGAAGGAGGGAGGGGTGGGGAAGGTGTTTCTTTAGGATTTGTTTTAGTTCTCCTTGTCCTGGTGTGATTGGTTTGGAAATAAATTCCATTAATTTCCCCAGTTTGGGTCTGTTGTGGCCCTGGCAGTGAGCAGTGAGTGAGCTCTCCCTGCCCCGATCCCAGCCCACGAGCCTTTCCTTCAGTGCTCTGTGTGCTGCAGCTGTGAGCAGAGTGCCAGAGCGGCTTTGGTGGCCCCGGGCACCCGGCCAGGGCCAGCCCAGCGCAGCGGTGCCTGCAATTCATTCCCTCGGCTGCAGCGCTGAGCGGCCGCAGGGCGGGTCCGGCTGCGCGGGCAGGCGGCTCCAGAAGCACCAACTGCGCCCCACGGGACAGGAGGAGGAGGCAGGGGGTGCCGGGGGAATCTCCTTCCTCCGAGCCGGCAGGGCCAGGCGGGAGAGACTGGAGAGAAGGAAACGGAGAGGAGGGACGAGGCTGGAGCTGTGGAGAGCTGCAGGGATGCCGGGGCAGCCGGGAATTTTGTTTTCCAAATCTCTGGGGCGAAAGGAAGCGCTGTGAAATCCGTCATGGAAAAGAGAGGAGAAATAGCGATTGATGGAAAGCGACACCCCTTGGGACTCAGTTTCTCCCTCTGCATTGCAAAAGCTGACACACCCGAGCGCCGACGGACACCCGTCCCCGGCGTCACGGCCCAAGGGATCGGAGCTGCGGCTGGCGGGGCTGGAAGCTCCGTCCAGCAGCTCCGCTGCCACCCCCAAAGCTCGGGCTGGACCGTGGGGTCTGGGACACGGCCCCGTGCTGGGGGGCGGCAGCGGGAGCCGCGGGGCCCGGCCCGTGGGGGCGGCCGGGCTGGAAAAGTGCGCGGGGCCCCAGCGCGGTGTCCCGGTCTTGTTCCTCACCTTAACACAATGTCTTCAACTCCCTGCGTGCCCTTCATTTAATCAGCATTTCCTAAATGCTGACCCATCCCATCATCAGCTCTACCCAGAACAGAATTTCCCAGGCCATTCCAAGTCCTTTATAGTTCTGAAAATACTGGGGCCAAGCCCTACCCGTGATTTCCCCCACCCCCGCCTCCATGCAGACCTTGTTGTCTGCCAGCACCAGGATAGTTCCCACTGGCCCAGGTCTGCGTTTAGCAAAGCCAACAGTACTTCTACCACTGCTTTCTGCAAGACCCCAATTGAGTCTTTACATTTCAACATAACCAGATGATGTCTACTTAGTATGAAATGTAGTTCCTGCCCAAGAGTTGCATGTCCCAAGCAATTTCTTAGCAGAATAAATTTTAAATCCTTTGGGTTTCAGTGTTTGGAAATCATCTGCTAGCGTATATAGCAACTTCACTACATTCTTATTTTCATTATCTCTGTAGAGCTAAGGAATTCCGATTATGAAAGGCTCTATTCTGTAAGCTCATTAAAAGTTAATATCCACCACAACACTGTCTCTCTATTTCATTGGTTCTTTGCAATTGCTTAGCAAAGATAACAAGCACCAGGCTTTTTAAGAGAGACACACACACACTTTCTTACATAGAAAGACACAATCTTGTTGCCACCAAAGCACTCACACAGGTGAAAGTCACAATTTTCCTGCCTCTTCCTTCCTTTCCAAACCAGTGCAGCATGAGAGAAAGCAGCTGTTTCCCGAGGCCGATGGGTCACAGACAGGTAAGATGACATTGAGGCTTGTTCCTCAGAGGCAGTCAGCAAGCAGCAGATGATGATCTCAAGGATCCAGGTGACACCATCACCCTCTCAAGGGAGGAATCCTTTAAGCAAGCACATTGCTCATCACTTCCATCCTGCTTTGGTTTAATGAACCAGCTCTTCCTGGCAATGAGCAGCAAGGGGATCTAATTTGACTGTTGCTATCCTTTTACATTTTATTCAATCATTCCATCAGAACAGGCATTTTACTTTTGTTTCAGTTACTCCAGAGGACCTTGGCACAAAGCAAAATGAAGTCAAATGAGAAATAGCTAGCTTAAATTTATATACACCAACAAATCATGCTGTGTTTCAACAAGTGTAAGAGAGACGTGGGACTTTCCTTCCCTCTGAGCAGCTGCAAGCATAAAAAAAGCAATGATGCAACGTTCATTAATAAAACTTTCTTAGAAATCTCTTCTTATGGACAGATTCAACATCTGCAGGAGATACCCAAAACACACTCATTGTGCTGCACTTCCCCTTTTCCATTCACGTGTTATATATACTGAAAATATGTTACCGAGTAGCTATGAACACACCATGCTCCCAGATTTTCCCTAAGTAAAACATGTATCTGTGTATGTTATAAACGATCAAACACAAGGGAGAAAAGCCTGGCACAGACACTGCAGCAAAGGAAATTCATCACATTAAGATCTCCCCTGATACTGAGATTGGCCAGGACTTTCATCAGTGATGGGAAGGAATTTCTCATCTTCCCATTTACAGCACCTGAGGCAAGAGGGACCCAACACCTTAAGCGGTGTCCAAGATAGCACAGAAATTTAAACAGAGCCATTTACAAAGGGCAGCAACTCATCTGGCCAGTTCACACCTCAGATAACTATCTGCAGAACCCAGAGCAACATAATACTCCAAGGAGCAGTGAGATAGCCAGAAGATTCTCAGCTCAAGAAAATCAAGCAAGAACAGGATGTTCCTTAGCCTGGCTAACCCAGATAACATCTCCCAGCCATTAGCATGAGATGGAACAGAAAGAGAGAGGCTGAATCACTTGCAGTGTACAGATACTGCCCGAGGGAAATGTGACAGGTGACCTACAACATAAAAAATGCACTTAACTGTAAGAACTAGGAAGTGAAGCTAAAAATGAGAAAAATTAAAAGCTGTTCTTGGATATGCAGTAAAAAGCACACTGACGTCATAAACGGGAGAAGGAACACAAAAGCACCCAGCTGTTCAAAAGCTGTGCAGTTAAGGTACAAAGAAATCAATGTTTTTTTAAAGAAAAAATCCCTCACAAGGTGAATGAGCTCAGTAACGCTCAAACCAATATTATTTGTTAGAAAAATCATCTGCTCCAGTGCCTGAAGCAAAAGGTTTGCCATTTATTCCATCATTCCTTCAAATCCAGGGATTAGTGAGAACTTCTTAACAAATTCCTGCCTTGCCTTATGGTCCTTCAGCTTCACCAGGGCCAAAGCTTGCTGCTCAGAGTCAGTACACGAATCCCTGTGGTGTTACCATCCTCTCTGAGTGAGAAAAGCACTCGAGATGGTGAACAAAGAGATGGGGCAGTTTCCTGATGCCTGAGAAGGATGTTCTTAAGATAAACAAAATTGCCCAATCAAAATTTATAAAGAAATGACATTTATTATGTGACCGAAATATCGGTTTTAAAAGCCACGATCGAGAAAAGCAGCTCGGAGCCAGGGGTCGGAGCTGGGTGAACACGCATAGATCTGATCTCTGTCGCACCAGACCTCCCAAGTTCACGGATGCTGCTTTGGCTGGTCCCTTCTTATACATTTTTTGGGCAGAGTCCGAATTAATTCTATTCTTCTCGTCATTTTAGCATATTCATGAAGTTTTCTTGTCCCGGAGTTGGGCTGCGCAAAGCCTTTCCTGGATCCCAGGAATTGTCCATCCTGGGTGATGAGTGGGCCATTTCTGCTGATGAATGGGCCATCTCTGCTTCCTGGAACAGTTATTTTTAGTTCCCGGGATGTCCGATTCCTTATCAGATGAGATGTAGATATCAGAAGGTGGCAATCAAGTCGTTATGGTGCAAATGTCCCGGTGATAAGATCTAACCCCACCTGGGTGGAATCCTCACTTATTGTGAGAGAACTTCTTTTAGTGTTGTGAAATTTTTCTCTCAGCCAGGCTGCTGAAGGGATTTTGAAACTCGGTCTCTGTAGGGTCTGATTACACTCCAATTTTATACATAATAGCACGAATTACATACCTTATTTATAACGTTCTCAACTCAGTGGCACAAAGTCTGCTTTTGTTCAGACAGGAATGAAGAGGAAAAATGGCAGAAATTCATAACAGGGACAATGAGGAGAAACATTGGGCTGTGCACACATTCAGTCCAAGCAACATCAATGCCAGGTGTGGTCTAAAATTCACGTTTGTGCTTTATTAAAGCCACGCACTGTATTTATGGCTCTCAGTGAATTCTGTATCCAAAAGGGACACGTTAGCTGATTCAAAATTAGTTGGATTTCTTTCCTTCTCCTGTAGCAGTGCCAGTAGGAGAGGTAACAAAGGCAGTTCCCTGGCCTTCAGACATTGCACAGAAGTGGGATCCATAGATACAAACTCAGGCAGCCAAACTGCAGGTATTTCATTCAGGGCCTAAGACATGAAGCTAGGCTTCTTTTAATAAATCACGGACAGGGATGAGCTCCTGACATTAATATTGCACTCCTCCCTCTTTCTGCTGAGACAGTCTGGCCAACACGAATATCCCTAATACAGACCCAGGGCTCTGGTATAACAGCCACCCCAAAAAGCCATAGTTCCAGCTACCTTTCCTTTCTTTGCATCATACCAGGAGGAATCAAAAGGAATGAAACCTATTTCATTTATTATAACAGGTGAGAACCCCTCTAAGTACATAGGAAGAGAAGTTGTAGTTTGTAACCTTGTTCTCCATCTAGAAGTAAAACAGGGGCTGGTGTGAGGCAACGAGGGCAACAGAGAAAATGCTGAAAAGAAACTGAGGGATGTGAAGCCAAATTTTCAAGCATTCCAGGCAATCACACCACTCAGGGACAGTCTACAGCTCAGCAAATCACATGCTGGAATGCAGTGGAGTATGGAGTAGGGCAATAGGGAACTGCTGAACCAAATAGGTGCTACAGCCTCTTGTGCTCAGGCTCTTAGCCCAAAGTATGTTCCAGCTCCAACTGAAGGGCATTCTGAACCAGAAGAGCACTGACCTTTTTGATTTTGGCAGTTCACAGTTCTCAGACAGCAGAACGTCTGTGGCTCCTCTCATCATTATTTTTGCTGTTTTCACTACTGGCCATCAAGTTTCCTGCAGTAGCCATCCATGAACCCCGGATCACTACTACATTAATAACACAGAACATGGCTCTCAGAGTGCATTAGTGAGGTACCAAGAGAAAACCCAAATGAGGATCCTCCTCACAGAAAAGGTATCAGACAAAAAAAATGAAAGTGTGAAAATACTTTTTAAAAGATGGCTGAAATGAGGCAAATTCTTAAAATTAAGTAAATGTCTGAAATGAAATTTAAGCAAATTTAACTGTTGCAAAGTATTCTGAATACACATACAGTACAATATACTAGAGTCCAGAATTAGAAAAATTTCCAGTCATGGAAATATGGGGTAAGGGATATGTTTATTTGGAACAATGAGTTCAGCAGAGGTCTCTTTGCTACAAATATCTTGAATTTAATTCTTCTGCCTTGATACAATCTCCTGAGAAAATAAAAAAATAAAATAAAAATCCTACAGGAAAAACTTGTGTTGGATGCAATCTATTCACTCATACCTGATACAAAATTCTAATTTATTCTCTTGATTTATTGTCTTAAGGAGAATGAATTAATTATTCTTCCACTCAGAAGTCTATGGCATCAATCCTTGAGTTGAATCAGAGAAAATTCAATCTCTCATGAGTTCCCACTCCATTTACTTTTCTTGTAAGTGTTCTGTTTTGTTGAAGTGAAAGCTCCTCTGGACTCAGGCCCAGAGGGAAGCCAAAGCACAGGGGTTGAATTAAAACCTTTGGACAAGCTGAGATACATGAAGTCACACCAAAGTGAAATAGAAATATAGATTTTTAAACTTTTAGTAGAAATATATGCTAAGTGCCTTAAACATTGAAAAGCTGCAGCAGAGACCTTAAACACAGTTCTTACTGCAGCAGTGTTACCTTTTCACAGAATTCTTTACTTTAGACAAAATATGGATAGAATGACACTGTTCACATTTTTTAGATAGAGCGTTCACGTAAACAATAAGAGCTGATAGAAACTGCATCCGCAAATCTGTGTAATACCTGTGTAACACTGGTGTGAGGCTTACGACTGTTAGAATTAGACCAGGATCGGTTAAGAAAAGGAAAACTGGAATCGTGTGTTAATCTTATTGGTCAATTAACAAATACAATCCATAATTCTGTAAGAAAAAATATAGAGTCTAGAGTATAGAGCATATAGAGCATATAGAGCATATAGAGCATATAGAAGAAGAAGAAGAAGCTGTTTTTGCCTGTTGTTGCTGTTGCTGCTTGCCTTTATCATGTAACCCCCTTTGAACTCTGCCTTCAAGAAAGCTGTGAGACTATGAAATACAGAACTCAGCAGAACAGCAGCCTCCTCTGCTCTCTCACCCTGGGCCGGGAAGGAAGGGTACCCCGTCCAAAGCTCAACAGCGCAGAGCCCCAAGGCTGCTGTGGGCAGCAGGGCCCAGGGGCCGTTCCCACCCGCAGCGCTCCTGTCCTGGGCTGGGCCTGCACAGGGGCTGGGGCACCATGGCTGGGGCAGCGGGGCACAGAGGGGCCACGGAGCCGCTGCCGGGGCTGACAGCGAGGCCAGGGACACACAGGGAATTTCTGGGCATTGCCTGCGCTGGGCAGGGCTGAGTGTGGGGAAGGCAGAGCTCAGCTGGCCTCGGTGGCTGCAGGAAAAGCCGAGAGCCCGAAGAGCCCCCGTGGCTGTGCTGGAGAGCAAGGCTGGAGGAGGGAAATGCGGGGCTGCTGCGGGATGGGGAGGGGGATTGAATTCCAGCAGGCACCGACGGGGGGCTGAGAGACTCAAGGGCTCCTTGGCCTGAGCCTGTCCTGGAAAGGTCTCTCAGCCCTCTGTGCCCATGAAGGGCTCCAAGGAGGAGCAGAGCTCATCTTGGCAGGACCCTCATGGAATCCCTGAGGGACAAATGCCAGTGCCTGCCCAGCCTTCCCAATGTCCCTGACACCAGAGGCCTTTTCCACATCCCTCGGTTCCAGGTCAGTGCCCAGAACACAGCACAGCCTGTCCAGGTCCTGGGGGCGATTCCCAAGGGAGGCAGCTGTGATTTCTCCCCACAGACCCACCACTCCGGTGTCTCTCTGTGCAGCCCTTGGCTGTCCTGAGCACTTTCCCTGGAGCCTCCCTGCCCTGGACGTTTGTCTCCATGCAGTTCTCAGCACAGCCCAGCAAAGAATTCAGGTGCTTTCCCAGAGGACATTACTCTGGCAGTGAAGTGGCCTCAGGGCACAGTTTGTGCCCCTGGAATTGTGCCAGCCCCGAGTGCTGCTGATGGTGTTTGTGCTCACTCGGGTTCATCTCCCCACACCCACTCGATGCACTGCTGAAGGCTCCTCAGGACACAGCAAACACGGACTGCTGGCCTGGTCACTTGGTGTCCCTCCGTGCAGGGACAAACAACCTCCTGCAGGGGAGGGCAGAGGCCAGTGCTGGGATTGCTGGTGGCAGGGGCTGGTGTGGGACACTTGCCCTGGGCACCTTCCCAGGCTGTGCCCGGAACAAAGGCACAGCCCAGGCCCTGCTCTGCTGCTCCCTCAGGTCCATCCCAGGAGCTCTGGCAGTGCCAGGACACTGCTGCGTGCCCCCCCTGCACACTCCCCCCTGCCCCTGGGCACTGGGGTTTGCTTTGCCAGGGCATTCCTGGGGCACATTCCTGACAGCAGCTCTGGAGGAGAGCAAAGCCTTCCTGCCCTGCCCCCAGGAGATGCCCTTTGCTGATGGAGCTGCTGTGCTGGAGCCCGGCTGTGTCCCAGCAGTGCCCGTGGCCTGTCCCTGCCTGTGCTCACAGCACGGACACGCAGCAGGACAGTGACCGAGCTGCCCGAGCACTCCGGCCTTGCACCCTCAGAAGGGCTGGGAAAGGGAGTGTGGAGCTGGGAAGAGCAGAGGTGGGAAGAGGCTGGGCCATTGTCCCTGGCCGTGCTGCTGTGCTGGGAGTCTCTTCCCTCCAGCTCTGCCCACAGGCACTGCCCCTGCAGAGCCAGAGAAGGGCTGAGGAACAAACCTTGGACACAAAGGTCAGGGCAGCCCCTTGTTTATATTCAAATGCACAGGGAAGAGGCCTCCTGAAAGTCTTTGTGTTTCAAAAGAAAGGTAGATGTTCATGTAGAAATGCAAGGAGTAGTACTACAGTACTTTATAAAAAGCAGAATAACACCAGAAAAAGAATAAGAAAAAGCACCAATGAAAATATGGACAAAAAGGAAAAAAAAGGCCCGGATTGTAAAGTTACATTCTGAAGGTTCTGGAGCAGGAAAGAGAGAGATTATTACTTCTGAGAAGCATCCTAGTCATCATTTTCCCCGCATGGCAGAAGGAAATAGAAAGATTTTAACTTGTGAAAAGTATCCAGTCCTCACTTTCCTCAGGGCATCCCTGAGCTCCTGGTTCCTCAGGCTGTAGATGAGGGGGTTCAGGGCTGGAGGCACCACCGAGTACAGAACTGACAGGGCCACATCCAGGGATGGGAGGAGATGGAGGGGGGCTTCAGGTAGGAAAACATAACAGTGCTGAGGAACAGAGAGAGCACGGCCAGGTGAGGGAGGCACGTGGAAAAGGCTTTGTGCCGGCCCTGCTCAGAGGGGATCCTCAGCACAGCCCTGAAGATCTGCACATAGGAGAAAACAATGAACACAAAACAGCCAAACACCAAACAGGCACTGACAGTGATGAGCCCAAGTTCCCTGAGGTGGGATTTGGAGCAGGAGAGCTTGAGGATGTGTGGGATTTCACAGAAGAACTGGCCCAGGGCATTGCCCTGGCCCAGGGGCAGGGAAAATGTATTGGCCGTGTGCAGGAGAGCGTAGAGAAAGGCACTGGCCCAGGCAGCTGCTGCCATGTGGGCACAAGCTCTGCTGCCCAGGAGGGTCCCGTAGTGCAGGGCTTTGCAGATGGACACGTAGCGCTCGTAGCACATGATGGTGAGGAGGAAATCCTCTGCTGAGAGGAAGAAGAGAAAGAAAAACACGTGAGCAGCACATGCTGAGTAGGAGATGTGGCTGGTGCCCCAGAGGGAATTGTGCATGGCCTTGGGGACAGTGGTGCAGATGGAGCCCAGGTCGGTGAGGGCCAGGCTGAGCAGGAAGAAGAACATGGGGCTGTGCAGGTGCTGGCCGCAGGCTCCGGCGCTGATGATGAGGCCGCTGCCCAGGAGGGCAGCCAGGGAGATGCCCAGGAAGAGGCAGAAGTGCAGGAGCTGCAGCTGCCGCGTGTCTGCCAATGCCAGCAGGAGGAAGGGGCTGATGGAGCTGCTGTTGGACATTGGCTGTGTCCGGGCATTGGGTTCTACCATGGAGAAAAACACAGTGAAGAGTTAGAGGAGATCTGTAACCACAACCAAAGCCATTTCCCATCCACCCTCCCCTGGAACACACACAGACACCCTTTTGTGTTTAAGAGTTCTGAGGTTTTTTTTTCTAACTCCCCCCATATCTCTCTTGGTATTCTTGGGTATCAGAAATCCTCAGCATTTCTGCTGCCTTCAGGGAGAAAAGAGCAACTTTTGCAAGGCAAGATGATGAGTGGAGACTCAGGGGAGGTGCTCTGTCATTCTGACCTGCTCAGAGTTTCTCAGTTTCACTTCTCTCAAATGTAGAATGTTCACCCTCCCATGTTTCCCTTAAAGATCACCAGGTGCTGCTGGGAGCAGATGGATCCACCACAGACCCCCAAATGTCCGTCCCTCTCTCAAGGTCTCAGCACCACATTCGTGCCCCTGGCTCATTTCACCAACCCGACAGCATTTGCACACTTGTAGCATCTCTGCTTTTCTCCTCTCTCTGGGCCTTTCAGATAACACAAAGATGCTCCAGGACACGTTTGCATCCTGGAGGAAACTCCCAGCTTGGAAGGAAACCTCGGGGAGAGAGCCAAGAGTCCCAGAGCGGGCACTGGATGAAGGGAGATTGAGCTGCTGCCCTGGCTGCACTGACAGCCCTGCCCACAGCTGGGCACTGGGGCCAGCGTCACCCTGAGCCAGCTGTGCCCCCTCCCAGAGCCCCCAGGGCCGGGCAGCTGCTCCCAGCCCTGTGCTCTGCAGAGGGAACCGGGCCCGGGGCTGCAGAGCTGCCCCACGGCTCTGCTGCAGCTCTGCCTGCCCAGGAGGGGCTTCACGCCTTGGAGCCCCGGCCCTGAGGGCAGAGCCTTGGCTGGGAGGCACAGGAGGGAGGGGGCTTCTTCAGAGGGAGGGGCTGCACTGGAGGGGATCCTGTGGGGATCTCTAAACTCTCCCTGACACATTGCTGGCTTTGTTTTCTCTCCTTCCCTGATCTCCCCTCTGCTTCCTGGGGATTTTCCTCCTGGAGCTTTTCCCTCTGCCTGATCTCTCCCTGCCAGCACTCACAGACCCCAAATCTCTGTGCACTCTCCTTGGCCCTACAGAAACCTGCCTGTGTGCAGGGCACTGGCTGGGGCAGGTTCTGTTTGCAGCTTGGAGAAAGGACAGCTCAGACTGAGCCTGAGGGGTCCAGCCAAGGTGATGCTGGTGCTGTCCATGGGCACGGGAGTGGCTGAAAGCACAGGAGGCATCTCCTGTGCACCTGCTGATCACTGAAAGGAACAGTTTGGATGTCCCAGGGACCTGACAAAATTCATCACACCTTTAATATTTATCCACCCTCCCCACCATTCTCCAATGGCAGGAAACTGAAAACAAAGTCTCAGGAAATTTCCTCATTTCTATCAAAATCCTTGTATTGGAAATATTCTGGGAGTGATCAGAAACCCTCAGCCCATCAGAGGCTCATGAGCATTTCACCTCCCCTGCACTCGAGATGCTCTGAGTTGTACTCACAGAATCCGTAGGCAGGGGGATGCTGCAGCTTTAGGAGATCCCTCCAGGAGCTGCATCTGCCGTGTCCTGCAGCCAGAGGCTTCCTGTGCCAGGGGCTGGGAGTGATTCTCCCGCAGTCACTTCCCAGCCCCTTCCCAGCCCTGGCTGAGTTTCAGCCCTGTGTGCCTCTGTGCTGTGCCCGGGCTGGCTGCAGGCAGTGCCCCAGCCCTGCTGGGCTGTGCCCAGGAGCTGCTCCTGGCCAGAGCTGTCTCTCTGCAGCGCTGCCGCTTGCCAGGAGCTGCCTCTGTGCCAGGAGCCCGGCCCAGCTCAGCAGCACACACACAGCACAAGGACTGCAATGACCCTCTTGGGCCTTGCTGCTGAGGCCCTGAACATCAGGCCCTGACAGCGACTGGCACAAACCTCCCAAGAATTCCAGCCAGAATTGAACTTCAAAGTTTCTGGAAGTTTTCATGGGTCCCAGTGAGGGACACGACTGAGAAAGTGTCCCCAGGCTGCAGTCAGAGCAGAGAACTGGAGGCAGGGATGACAGGGGGACAAAGAGAAGCCAATTCTTGGTGCCCTGGGGCACAGCAGCATCTGGGCCACCAAGGGCTGGGAGGAGACACCTTGTCCTGAGGCCCTGGGGCCTCCTGGCACAGCCCCAGCAAGGCTGGGCACCGTCAGCCCCTTGTCCTGCCCTCAGCATCCCCCCACATCCCAGTGGCCTCAGGGATCTGCTGGAAGGAGTCCCTGCGGAGCCTTGGTCAGGAATGGCCCTGGGGGCTCCTCAATGCTCCCAGGGACTGCAGGGTTTTCAAAGGACTTTGGCTTTGGCTTTTGCCTGGGAGTCTCTGAGAGCTTTGTGCAATCCTGGCCCCCAATTCTCTCCTCCAAGGAGTCCATGAGGAGCCTGTGGTGGGCATGGAGCTCAGTGGGACCCATTGATGCCTCGACTGTGGAAATCATGTTTTTACTAGAAAATCGACATAATGTGAACCAGCCATAAAACAGAGGAACCAGAGCACGTAAGACAGAAGGACTTGAGCACCTACACAGGGGAAGAGTCCATGGGGAGGTTGTGAGAAAGGAACAAGCAGCACTGGGGAGGATGTGAATGAGGAACAAGCAAAGGAAGAAAAGGATAAGAAAAGGCAAACTGAAGGACAGTTCTGACATACACGACAGACAATGTGACACACAGACAAGAGCCAATCACAAAGCATAAAGCAGCGTGTGAAAATAGCCCTTAACCCATAATAATTATGCACGATCGCGTGTAGGGAAAGCAAGAACTGTATATGAGGGACAGTAGGTCATCAATAAAATGGCTTCTGCCTGATTCACACCTAATCGTGTAGAGTCCATTGTTTGTCTCCGCAGCCACCAGAAGAAACAATTGGACAGAGCAGACAAAAATTTTAGGGTGTAAAGGTAAAAAATCAGCTGTTCCCAGTGAATTTCCAATGTTGATCTGAGTCCCGATGGATGTTCCTGCCCCTGCGTTCACCCAGGTGCCAATGGGGATCCAGGAGAACGTGGAGAGCACCAGCCAGGGCTCTTCCCAACCTGGATCACAGGGAATGTGGGTCACCAGGGCTCTGCCAAACGTGGCTCCTCTGATGGGAGATGGAGTTGGAGCAGAGGACAAAGCTCTTGCCACAGTCGGGGCACTCGCAGGGCTTCCCTTAGCGGTGCCTCCGTTGGTGTTGGGTCAAGTGAGAGCTCCTGGAGAAGCTCTTCCCACACTGGGGACACTCGTAGGGCCTCTCCCCGGTGTGGATGCGCCGGTGGGTGACGAGGTGGGAGTTTTGTTTGAAGCCCTCCCTGCAGTCGGGGCAGCGGAAGGGCCTCTCATCCGTGTGAATCCGCTGGTGCTGGAGGAGAGTGGAGCTGGTCTGAAACCTCTTCCCACACTGGGGACACTCGTAGGGCCTCTCCCCGGTGTGGATGCGCCGGTGGATGATCAGGTGGGAGCTCCACCTGAAGCTCTTCCCACATTCCCCACACTTGTGGGGCTTCTCCCCATTGTGAAGCTGCTCATGAACCACCAGCTCTGACCTCTGGCTGCATCTCCGGCCGCCTTCCCGGCACAGGGTGGGTCTTTCCTCCTCAGAGCACCCTGGGCTGCGTTTGCAGCCCCTCCTCCTGCAGGATCTCCGGGGCTTTTCCTCCCCGTTGGATTCCTGTGCCGTGGAGCCGCTCAAAACGGCCTCTTCCACCAGGTTCTGCCGTGGGGATTTGTCCTCCCTGGGCTCCGTGCTCAGCTCCTTGTCTGGGGAGGAAGGACAAGGAGAGGATGGGATTTGCCTCCGGGCCACAGGGAAGGGCAAGGAGATCCCCCCAGTCCGTCCCCGGCAGGACGGCGTCGGCAGCGGGGTTGTCCTGCAGCCGGGGGCGATGCTGGGCTGGGAGATGGAGCAGGAGAGAGGGGAAAGGGGCACTGACTTCCTCCTCACCTGCCTGGGGCTCCCGGGGCATTTTCCTCTTCCTCACAGCCTCCTCCTTCATCTGGCCAAGGGCTGGGAATGGGAAGTCCTGGTTTGGGGAAAACAAGGGATGAGCACATTGAGTTTAAGGTCCCTCTGCCCAAGTCCATCTCTAGAAGTCACTGGGCACTGTGTGTCCATAAAAATCTGCTCTGAAAAAGCCTCTCAGGAGTTCCCTCTCTCTGGTCTCTCCCCTTTGGTGTCCGGGGGTTCCCCCTGTCCCAGCTGCTGGGGGTTCCTCTTTTATTGGGGTCCCCCTCTCTACTTGGTCTCCACCCTCCCCAGGCTGCTGGGAGTCCAGGAATCCAAAAGCTCCCCTCTTTGGTCTCCCCACTTAGGGATGCTGGGGGTTATGGGGTCCCCAGGTCCCTTCTCCCCTTATTCTCTGCTTCGGGGTGCAGGGGGTCCAAGGAGTCCCCCCTGCCCCTCTCCAGGCTGTTGAGGGTCCCGCGAATGGCGGCGCTCCCCCCTCTCTGGGCTCCCCACTTTGGGGCCCTGGGGGTCACAGGGGTTCGCTCCTCCAGACTGCCGGGGCTCCCCTGCTCCCGGTACTGCCCCTCTCTGCTCGTCCCACTCTGGGGCTCCCGAGGTTCCCCCTCCGGCTCTCCCAAGGGGTCCCGCAGCCCCCTGGCTCCGGGCTGGAGGTGGCCGTGCCTGACCCGGGCAGACCCAACCCCCACCACGGGGCGTACCCCACATCCCCCTGCCCGCTGCCAGGGCTCTGCTGGCACCGCCACCGGGACCCCCAGAAACACCTCCTGGGGACCCCCAATGTCCTCACAAGGGGCATTTTCTGCTCAGCTTTGGAGTTCTTCATTCTCCAAACATCCCCCCAAAAAACCCAACCCAGGGAACCCCCCGGGATATCTGGGCCGAGCTCCCCCTCCCCGGGCACCTGCGGGATGGGGGGCGATGATCCCACGGGTGGGGGGCTGTGAATTCAGGGAGCGCTCAACCTCATGTGGGGAGTGACTGGGTCTGAACTGGGGGCAACTGGGTTCAACTGGAACCACACTGGAAGATAATGGGAGCAGCTGTGCCCATGCTGGGGTCATACTGGGATCCTACTGGAACTGACTGGGATGATACTGGGAGTATCTGAGAGGGACTGTGATCATACTGGAATCAGACTGCAAGGGACTGGAAAGGTGCTGGACATGACTGGAACTATACTGGAGGTGACTGGGAGCAACAGAGACCATGCTGGGAGCAAATGGGATCGTATTTGGAGGAACTTGGAGTGACTGGATTCATACTGGGAGCAACTGGGCCCACACTGGGAGTGACAGGGAGGCACTCTGGGCATGACTGGAATAATACTGGGAGTACCTGAAACTGACTGGGGGCATACTGGGGGTAACTGGAATCATACTGGGATTGACTGGGAGTGGCTGTGAGCAACTGGAATCATGCTGAAAGCAACTGGGTAGAAGTGGGAGGGACTGGGAGCATGCTAGGGGTGACTGGGATATACTGGGATATACTGGGAGTCACGGGGATCATACTGGAGGCTACTGGGCTCATGCTGGCATTGACAGAGAGCAACTGGGAACACCCTGGGGACCACTGGCATCATACTGGGAGTGACTGGGATCATCCTGGGATTAGCGTGGGTGTCAGTGGGGGTTACTGGGAGCGACCAGGCCCATGCTGAGATCCTACTGGGGATGCACTGGGAGGAACTGGGAATGATAGGATGCATGCTGGTGACAACTGGGATGTACTGGCAGTGACTGGGATAAATCTGGGGGCAACTGATCCATGCTGAGGTAACTGGGAGTGCCTGGGAATGACCACGAGAATGGTCAGGGCAACTGGGATATACTGGGAGTGTCTGAGACCATGCGGGTGGTGACTGGGACCACACTGGGAGTGACTGGGAATGTGCTGGGGAAAACTGGGACCATGCTGGGGGCAACTGGGGGCAATCATGAGTGACTGGGGCTCTGCTGGGCAAGACTGGTATCATACTGGGAGTGACTGGGACTATGCTGGGGCAACTGGGAGAACTGGGAATACAATATGCAAAAGTGGGAGGAACTGGGAGCAACTGAGACTGTGCCGGGGGCAAATTGCATCATAATGGGGAGTGACTGGGAGTGACTGGGTTCATACTGGGAGTAACAGGGATTCTGCAGGGACTGAGGGGAAGTGACCAGGATCATACTGGGACTGACTGGGCTCATACTGGGACTGAGGAGGAAACTAGAACCACTCGGGGAGGGAACTGGGATCATACTGGGAGCAGCCCTTTCCAGCCCCGGCACCCCCGAGCCCCTTTCCCGGCCCCGGGACCCCCGAGCCCCTTTCCCGGCCGTGCCGCCCCTGCAGCCCCCAGACCCCCCCGCCGGGGTCCCGCCAATCCCAGGGGTCCCCCCTCTCGGGCTCCCCGCTTTGGCCTTCTGGGGCTCTCCTCTCTCCGGGGTCCCGCTTAGGGAAGCCGCGGCTCTCCCGGGGCTCCCCAAAACCGGTGTCCCCCCGCCCCCGCCGGCCCCGCGCCGTCCCCACGGGGCCCCGGCAGAGCTCGGAGGGCCCGGCCCGGGAAGCCCAACCCCCACCGCGGGGGGACCCGCATCCCCCCGCCCCCGCCGGGGCTCTGCCGCCACCGCCACCCCCAAAAACACCTCCCGGGACCCCCCGATATCCGCCCCCGCCGGGGCATCTGCGGCTCGCCTTTGGAGCCCCGCAAGCTCCAAACATCGCGCCGCCCGCCCCGACAGACAGCATGAAACAGCGAGCCCCAAATCGATTCCCTGCGAGCTCCAAATATCCCTCCCCCCTCCAAAAACACCGCCCGGCATGTTTGGGCCGAGCTCCCCCTCCCCGGGCACCTGCGGGATGCGGGGCGGGCGATGCTCCCGGCCCGAGCGGCTGCGGATCCAGAGAGCGCTGCCCGCACCTGGAGCCTCCTCCGCCTGCTCCGGCTCCTCCTTCTTCCCCCCGTGCCTCCTCTTCCTCCTCCTCTGGCCCGCCTCCTCCTCCTCCTGCCCTTCCTCCGTGCCTGCGGCCGCGGCCCGGGAGCTCTCGGGGCAGCGGGGCCGGGCCACGATGGGAAAGGGCTGGGTCACCCCAGAGCGAGCTGGGGCAGCGGAGCTTTGGGGCAACAGCGGCAAAGGGGTGCGAGAGGGGGGATCCGGGCAGCTGGGACAGCGGCAAAGGGCTTCCAGTGGGGTCCCCCAGTTAAGCCCAGCACCCCCAAAGCCCGTCCCAGCCCTCCCCGTTCCCTCCCCAGCCCCGGCTGAGTGCGGGGCTCAGCCCAGGAGCCGTCGCCGTTCGGGGCTCCCCCGAGTGCAGCAAACGGGAGAGTGCCCCCCGGGTGAAATGTTGGGGTTCGCTCTACCATCGGCGCTTTAAGATGCCCCGGTAAAGTCGGTGCCCACTGTAACTCCCGTTAAAAGGGCAACACCACTCCCGTTGATTCCGGCAGCGGAGCCCCGGGGGGAGTTGGGGGTCCCGGCAGGGTTTGGGGCCCCGGGAGGGTTTGAGGCTCCTGGGAGGGTTTGGGGGTCCCGGCAGGGTTTGGGGGTCCCGGCAGGGTTTGGGGGTACCTGGGTGGTGCCGATGATGGCGATGGGGACCCCGTGCTGGGTCTGAACATTCGCGAGGGGCTCCTGGAAGGGTTTTGTGGGTCCCGGGGTTTTTTGGCGTCCCAGGGTTTTTCGGGGTTCCCGAGGGGAGTTTTCAGGGGTCTCAAAGTGGGGGTTTGGGCGATCACAAGGGGAATATTTGGGTGTCCCAAGGCTGTTTTGGGGTCCCTGCCGGTGATGGAGATGGGGACCCCGTGCCAGGTATAAACCTTCTCAAGAGGGTCCGGGGGGTGTTGGGAGGTCCCGTGGGAATTTTGGTGTCCTGAGAGGGTTTTGGGGGGTCTGTATGGGGCTTTGCGGTCCTGGGGAGTTTTTGGAGGGTCCCGGGGATATTTTCGGGGTCCCAGGAGAGGTTGGGGTTCCCCGGGGGGGTGTTGGGGATTCCCGGGAGGTTTTGGGGTACCTGGGCGATGCCGGTGACAGAGCTGGGGACCCCGTGCCGGGTATGAACCTTCTCGCTGCGCACGGGCAGCATCAGCGTGTTCAGGGAGATCCTGGGGGGCCCGGGGGGTTCACCCCAAATCCCAGGGGACCCCAAATGCTGAGGGACCCCTGAACTCCCCTCACCGCTGGATCTGCTGCAGGCAGGGGGGCACCAGCACTCGGCCCCCACCCCCCACTCTGACGGGGGGGCTGCAGAAGAAATCTGGGGGGCACAGACGGGTGAATGGGAACACCTGGGACCATGGTGGGATCATAGTGGGATCATCCTGGGAGTGACTGGGATCATACTGAGTGTAACTGAAAGTGACTGGGATCATACTGGGGGTGACTGGGAGCCCCAGGGCCCATGCTGGGAGTGACCTGGGCCCCACCCCAGGTGGAACTGGGGGAACTGGCCCAGCCAGGGCTCAGGGTTGTTCTCCCCCAGGGCTGCTGCCACCCCCGGCCCCAGAGAGCCGAGGGACAGGGGACAGCCGAGGGACAGGGGACAGCCAGGGAACACGGCCTGGCGCAGGGACACTGTGCTCCAGCACTCTGGGCTGTTGTGCCCGGGGCGTTGCCCTTGGGCTCCCAGGACAGGCAGAGGGGGCAGAATCCCCTCCAGGAGCTGTTGTTGGCTCGAAGCTTTGGTGTTGGACATTCTCAACCACTCAGTGATTTCATAGTCTCCTCTATGATGTCAGACCTCTGCCCAGTGATATCACAGCCTTATCTGCGATGTCACAGCTCACTCTATGATGTCACATAGCAACCCTGTGATGTCATAGCCACTCTGTGATGTCACACCACCTGTGATGTCACAGTCCTCTCTGTGATATCACACAGCTGCTCTGTGATGTCACAGCTGACTCTATGATGTCATACAGCCACCCTGTGATGTCACAGCCTGTTCTGGGATGTCACACGACCACTCTGTGATGTCACACCAGCACCCTGTGATGTCACAACCTGCTTTGTGATGTCACAAGTGCTCTGTGATGTCAGTCTGCTAGATGATATCTGACCTCTGCCCTGTGATGTCATAGCCCAATCTGTGATGCCACAGCACCACTCTGTGATGCCACAGAACCACTCTGTGATGTCACAAAGGTGCTCCATGATGTCACAGTAGACTCTATGATGTCATACAGCCACCCTGTGATGTCACATCCCACTCTGTGATGTCACACAGCCCCTTCCTGTCATCACAGCTGCTCTGGGGGTCTGTGACACAGGCACAGAGGTGTTCCCAAAACTTCAGTGAAACAAAACCTCCTCAGCACCAGCACAGCACGAAGCAGCAGCATTCTTTATTGGGCCGGATGCACGAGGGGAGAGCCCCTCCCAAAGCCGTGGGTGCCGAGTTCAGGAATGTTCCTGTTTGCAGACTGTGCTTCACAGACACATTCCCAGATTGTCCCACCAGAAACACACACACGATCATCATTGCCCCAAAATCATTGCAGATTTCCCCCACCCCTTTGCATATCCCTTCTTCTGCCCTGGGGGTCTCCTTGGGGGTCCCTGGTGGTCGCTGACCCCAAAGCCAGCCCTGACTGCCCGGTGAACTGGTGAAAGTTGGCACACCTGGGCTGGTTGCTGCCCACAGAATCAGCCTTGGGCGGGTCCATGGCCAGTGGCTTTTGGAGAAGAAGCATTGTATGAACCCACCAGGTGCAAACGGTTTTTCATCTGGCAAATTTCCCCCCCTTGGAGGGCTGTGAAGCTTCTCTTCCCTTCAAGCCTTCAGAAGCCTCACTCTGCTCCTTTACTCACATCCCACGAGTTCCTCAGCTGCTTTCACAACCATGTTCTTTACACAGCTCAAAGCAAGTGTCATAAGCACAAGTAGTGCTGTGATCCCAGTTAGACTTTGCAAAAGTGAGGCCAACCATCAGTCAGGGAAAATCCAAGTCCTCTAAATATTTTATCCAAACAGTTACTGTCTAACCCTCCCCTTAATTCCCTGCTGGATGCAGCAGCCGATTTTATCCTCTCTACCTGATCATCCAACCCAGCATCACATTTGGAATGTGCACACAACAAGTGTTGCTGTTTCAGTTCAAGAATCCACACACTCCCTGTCCATGTAGCAGCAATGGGGCTAAAGCCAATCTGCTCTGGAAGGTCATTTTAGCTGGGGCTGGCAATTGTTCCTTTATTTCAGCAAACCCCAAAGGAGCTGCATTCACTGAAGTTTCCATTTGCAGAGCCCAATGGTGTGGGGCTGGTCTGTTCCTAAAGGCAGATCTTTGCGGAGCAGAGATGGATTCTAAAATCCATCCCGCTGGAGTTCCCGCACTGGGATGTTTCCCAGTTCCATCCCCTTTAACCTTTCCCCACAGTCGGGTTCCCGGTGGTGACTCCTTGCACGAGGGACGGAACGTTCATACCCCCAGTGTCCGTGGTGCTCCTGATTCTCCCAGGGGCAAACGTGTGCTCCAAATTCCATCCCTTCCCACCCATCCTGGGGCTCCTAAGGATCTGACTGTGTCCTGCTGACACTCTGTGCCTCTCCAAGGCTCCTTGTTTGTTGGCTCAGCCCACGTGTCCCTGAGAAAGGCAGAATCATTTCTACAAACACAGCCCAGCCTCAGAGCCTGGGCCACAGCCAGGAGCCGCTGGACCTCAGCATTCCAAACAGCTCAAGTGTCTGTCCCAGGGCAATCCCACTTTTCCTTGGTCCTCAGATCCTTTGGCCTTGACCTTGTTAAATCTGGATATTTTATACCCACCTCTAAGGGGTCCTGTGGGAGGCCTGGGCTCCCTGCCCAGCCCAGACACCCCTGAACTGGCTGCAAACATTCCCAGTGTCCTGTCTGAGGGCCATTCCATACTGCTGGAATTTGACAGCCCCAGGGGGTATCAGTGCAATCTGTCAGCTGATCAATATTTCCTGATGTAATTTCCAGATCCGCTTTGGAGATGTTACAATTCTCAGCACTATTGTTCTGATGTGTCCATGGTAACGAATATTCTCCTTCCATCCCTGTCCAGGTGCCCTGGGTGCTCTTTCCTTCCCACACGCGTTCCCAGATTTTTGTCAAATTGCTGACTGAAGCTCCCCACGGAACTGGATTTTCTGCAGAGGTTGGTGTTGGCAAACAAGCTGTTACAGGGGTTACATTCTGTCATCTGCCAACATCTTGCACTGACTTTGAAAACTGCATTTCCCTTCCCAGAAGTCAGGAACATCGTTTCTATTATTATTATAGATACACAATGATTGATCATCTTTATCCAGATCCAATAAATAGTATCCCCTTAGAAAATCATATGCAATACCTAAAACAATAGGATTTATGTAAAACCCCAAACTCCACGGTGTCAGTCAGTCTTGTTTCTGCTGTGTTTAATGTGTGCTCACTGGTTTTACCCACATGTGATGAACCCCAAGTTGGATTCCTTCTACCTTGAGTGCAGGGTAGGTTACCAGGAGGACTTGAGATGGTCCCTTCCACTTTGGCTGGATTGTTCCAAAATTCCAGGTTCTGATGCACACCGCATCTCCTGGTTGGAAAGGATGCACAGGCGAGTCCAGCCCCAATGATCTGTTGAGAACCATGCACCTTTTAAGGCTTACAAGAGTTAGTCCCAGTGCTATTAAATATTCATTTCTGCAAAACTTCTGAGCCTTCCCTTGGCTTGTTGGTGCCATATGGGAAAGCTTCTGGCCATCCAGAAAAAGGATCCACCAATGCCAAAATGTGTCAGTCCCCTTCTGCCTGGGCACTTCTGCAAAATCAGTTGGCCAAAATCACCTGGTGATTCCCATTTAACCAGCCCTGGAGGCAGCCTTCTTCCTTCAAAACCAATCCCATCTTTCTCAACAACTGATCTATCATTTTTTGCCATTTTGGTGCTTACTAGATGCCTTTGTAAGCTGGCCACCAGATTCTCCATTTCCTCCTGTGTTTGCTGATGTTTTAGTTCCGTTCTACATTAATTGTGGAGCTACAATTACCTGCCCACACGGGGTTACCAATCACCTGCTGGGATTTTCCGTAGCTGCTGCTGCTGCTGGGGCTGACTGCCTGTCCTGATCACTGGAATCTGGTTTGTGTTGCAGAACATTCCAGTTTTTGCTAGGTATTAGTGCAAGGAGAGCTTTTGCAGCACCCTCTTGAGCTGTTTGGTCAGCCAATGGATTCCCTGGATTACCTGGGGAGTCTCCAAACCCATGGGCTTTACAAGGGCACCAGGGCCACTTCTTTTGGCTTTGGCACACTCTGCAGTAGGGGACTGATTTCTTTTTGTGCTCACTGGAGACCTCTGTGCCCTTTCCTTCCATGTGGCTCCCTGGGCGTGTATTATTGCAAACCCAGAGTTCAAATCAGTCCATATGGTCACCCTTTGTCCTTCAGGGATTTCTAGGCAAGGTCATTCATTCTGCTTTTTGTGCTGCTCTGTTCAAAGCTAAAGCCTGGCCTTCTAGGACCTGGCTCGAGGTTGCCACTGCACACCCAGCTGCCCGTTTCCCATCCGCACCACGCTGCTCCCACCAGGGTGCAGGGCCAGTGCTGGCTCCTGCATGGGATTGCTCTCGAGGTCCCAGAGTCTGCCAGAACACACTTGTTCCATGGATGCCAGGCAGTCATGGCACAAAGACTCCAAGCCTTCTCTTAGAAGGGACTCCAACACTTCCCTGTTCCTACCTTGGGGACCTTGAACCAAACCCTGCAAAGCTTTTGCTGCACCTTACAGGCAGGTCAACAGTTTACACCAGGAAAGGAAAAGGAAAAGGAAAAGGAAAAGGAAAAGGAAAAGGAAAAGGAAAAGGAAAAGGAAAAGGAAAAGGAAAAGGAAAAGGAAAAGGAAAAGGAAAAGGAAAAGGAAAAGGAAAAGGAAAAGGAAAAGCGAAAGGGAAAGGAAAAGGGAAAGGGAAAGGGAAAGGAAAAGGAAAAGGAAAAGGAAAAGGAAAAGGAAAAGGAAAAGGAAAAGGAAAAGGAAAAGGAAAAGGTGCCTTGATCTGAGCAGGGCTCTTTCTCTGATTTCCTTTGGAGCAGGGATCAAAGGCTCTCCCCAGAATCCTTCCGTGCTGCCTGCAGGTGCTGCCATCCCTCAGATGTGTTGGAATTCCAGAGGATGAGGCCACGGGGTGTCCCAATGGTGCCTTGGTTCCATGGCCCCGCAGTGTAACCATGGTGTCCTTGGCTCTGCAGTGGCACAATGGACCCTTCATTCCATGAGGCCCCACAGTGTGGCAATGGTCCCTTGAGTCCAGGAGGCCCCACAAGGTCCCAATGGTCCCTTGGTTCCATGGCCCCGCACTCTCACAATGCTCTCCTTGGCTGCACAAGGTCCCGCAGTGGCACAAGGGTTTCATTTTCTCCTGGATTTCTTTTAGCTTGCTTTCTTTCTTCATTCTTTCATCTTTTTTCTTTCTTTTTCCTATTTTTTCGTTGCTTTCTTCTTTCTTTCTTTCTTCTTTCTTTTATTTTTTCTTGTGTCTTTCTTTCTTTTCTTTTCTCCTTCTTTTTTGGTTCTTTCCTCTTTTTTTTTTAAAGTTTTTTTGTTTCACATTACTTAGTCTTTCTTTCTTCTTCTCTTTTTCTTAACTTTTTAAATTTTCTTGTGGATTTCTTTTCGTTTTCTTTCCTTCTTTTTTCTTTCCTTCATTTTTTTACCTTTTTTCTTTTTCTTGTCTTTGTTGCTTTCTGTTTTTCATCTTTCTTTCTTTTTCTGCTTTCTTTGGTTCTCTTGTTCTTTTATTTTTTCTCATGTCTTTCTTTCTGTCATTTTCTTTCTTCCTTGTTTCTTTCTTCTTTTTTTGACTTTTCTTAACATTTATTTTCTTGTTGGTTTCATGTTTTCAGTCTTTCTTTTTTTCTTCCTTTCCTTCTTTCATTTTTATTACCTTCTTGCTTTTTTCTTTATTTCTTCATTTTTCAATATTTCTCTTGGTTCTTTAATTGTTTCTTGCTGCTTTCTTCATTTTATTTTTTCATTTTTCTTCTTGGTCTCACATTATTGAGTCTTTCCTTTATCTTTTACTTTCCTTTGCTTTTTAAATTTTCGTGTTGATTTCTTTTAGCTTGCTTTCTTCATACTTCACTCTTTTATCTTTTTTTCTTTCTTTTAAATTTTTTTTGTTGCTTTGTGTTTTCCTTCATTCTCTTTTGGCTTTCTTTCTGTTCTTCTTTTGGTTTTTTCTTGTGTCTTTCTGTTCTTTTTTTCTTTCTTCCTTGCTTCTTTCTTTCTTCTTTTTTTTTCTTTTCCTTTTATTTTTCTGTTGGTTTCATGTTATGTACTCTTGCTTTCTTTGTTCATTTCTTTGTTTCTTTCTTCTTTTCTAATTTCTTCACTTTTTTCATTTTCTTGTTAGTTTTTCTTTTCTTTCACTTTCTTTCTTTCCTCTTTTCTTCCTTTCTTTCATTTTTATTATCTTTTTGCTTCCTTGCTTCATTTTTTTAATGATTTTTCTTTTCTTTTTAAATAATTTTTCCTTGTTGGTTTCATGTTATTTAGTCTTGCTTTCTTTCTAATTCTTTTCATTTTTAATCACTTTCATTTCCTTTTTTATATGTCTTTTGATCTTCTTCCTTTCTTCTTTTCTTTTTTTTCATTTTTATTATATCTTTCTTGCTTCCTTCCTTCATTTTTAATTTTTTTCTTTTTTTTTCTATTTTATTATTTCTTCTTGCTCTCTTTCCTTCTTTCTTTTTTTCTTTCTTCTATTTTTCTTTTCTTCCTTCCTTTCCTTGTTCCTTCCTTCCTTCCTTCCTTCCTTGCCCAATTCTCACCCCACTTAAGGGGTGCAAAGCAGCAGGACCCCCTCCCAATTGGGATCCCCTCACCCTCCCAAAATGTGGGGACTTCACCTCAGCCCCCCAAATTGCAGGGGGTTTCGGCACCTTCCCCAAATTCACTGCAACCTCCCAGAAGCCACCTAGAGGCCCCAAAATTGTCAAAAAGCAGCAGGAGCCTCCCCAAAAGCAGCTCCTTCTTTCCCTTCCTGAAATGCCCCACTCCAAGTGCCCAAACCACCCCATCAATCCCAAACTTCATCCCACCCCCACAATGCCACCCCCATCCCATCCCATCCCATCCCATCCCATCCCATCCCATCCCATCCCATCCCCATCCCATCCCATCCCATCCCATCCCATCCCATCCCATCCCCACCCCATCCCATCCCATCCCATCCCATCCCATCCCATCCCATCCCATCCCATCCCATCCCACCCCACCCCTCCTGGACACCAATTCCCCTTCTGTGCTTCCTGACTCCCCACAGCCGGGCCTTGGGGCTGACGGATCGAGCCATTTGGGGCTGCCATCGACACATTGGGGCTGGCATTGAGTTGATTGGAGGCACCCGCTCAATCCCTCCATCCCAAATGGGAGCTTGGAACCTCTCCTCAGGCCTTGCTGTGCCCATGGGCTCACCTCAAGTCCCAAAATGAGAGCCAGGGCCCCACAGCCCATTCAGAACCTCTCAACATTGCCACAAACAGCAGCATCCTTCCCAAAATGGGCTCCCCACATCCCTGACCATAGGTCCCCCTTCCAAGTACCAGAGACCCCCTCTCACAACCCCTCCCAAAGCATTGGGGGGACCCCAAAACTGCCTCAGGAACGGGACATACCCTGAGATCCCTTCAGGAATGTGGGATACCCCAGAACCCACTGAGGAACGGGGTCCCCCCGGCCTCATCATGCGCAGCCTTCAGCTGTCTCAGGCAGAGCCCATCCCGCCCTCAGCAGCCCCAGCCCAGCCCAGCCCAGCCCTCCTGGGCAGGAAGCCCCAATGGCCGAGCCGGCCTGGGACACTTGCAGGGATGCGGGGGCAGCCGCAGCTTCTGGGGCCAGCCTGGGCCAGGCCCTGAGCGCCCTGCCAGGGAACCATTGCTGCCCCACATCCCATCTCAGCCTGCCCTCGGGCAGCGGGAAGCCGTTCCCTGGGGCCCGGCCCCGCAGGCCCTTGGCAAGAGTCTCTCTCAGCCAGCAATTGCTGCTCCTCCCTGCTGCGGGGCCCAAGCTGCAAGTTGATTTTCTGCCGCTGGCCCCGGCCCAGCCCTGAGCCAGGGCCAGGACCTTGCCCTGGAGCTCTGCGGGCGCTGCCTTTGTGCGGCCGCAGCGCAGCGGCCGCAGCTCGGAGCTGCCCTTTGTGTCCCCGCCGGCAGCTGCCAGAGCTGGCGGGGCCGGGCCAGGGCCGGGCCAGCCCCGGCCTTCCCGGCTCTGGGACACAGCGGCGGCAGCCCCAGCCTTCCAGCCCTGCACACGCTCCCACACAAGCCTCCAGAGCCGCGGCCACGCAACGCAACTGACCGGCCGCTGACCCCCCAGCCTGGCCTGATGGCCATTCCTCTGCCCACACCTCGGCCAAGCTCCCCTTGGCCACCTCCTGAGCCACAGTGCCACACACAAGTGGCACATACAGCTACACAGCTCTGCCCACAGCTGGCAGGGAACGTTCCTTCAACAGAAAAACCACCAAGAAAAAGAGAACTGCCCCCAGCAGAGCTGTTCCCTCCTGCAGTAGTTACACCTGCACACCCACAGCGCCTGAGACTGCAAGCAATGAGCATTCCCTGGGCACATGTGCAGCCCAAGCAGCTCGAGGACAGCCTTGCAGCAGGACTGCTCTCAGCTGAGCCAAAAAGGCCCCTCTGGCAGCTGCAGGGCCATTGCAAAGGGCAAGGGCCAGAGCCTGGGCCCACGGCGGAGGAAAGGGCTCTCAATTCCCCTGCCCTGCCACCTCAACCCTGTTCCCAGGCTGCTTCCCACACAGGATTGCTCTGCAGGACTGCGGAAAGCTGAGAGGCAGCTCTGGCTTCTCCACTTCTCCTGTGCTAAAGCTGCCTGGCAGAAGAAATGGAGGGACAGCTGTGGTGGCACAATCCCTCCCGGCCCAGGGCCCAGCGCTGGGAAGGTCTTTCCGTGCCGAGGCTTTGCTGCGGCCAAGGAAAGCTCCTGGCTCAGGGTCACCTTTCCTGCTGGGCCAGAGCCCCCGAGTGGCCCAGCAGCAGCAGAGAATTCCAGCACAGCCCCGGCACGGGCAGGGCGGCCCTGGGCGGGCTGCGGGAGCCGGCAGCGCCTGAGCTCAGAGCAGCTGAGCCCGGGGGCTCTTGGCCAAGGCCGAGGCCCAGCGAGCATTTCTCAGCTCGCAGGGCGGCCTGGAAAGGTGCTGGGGGGGATCATTCACCCCCCAGGGCGGTCCCAGTGGCTCCCAGGATTTCCATGTCCGTGCTCCCAGCGCTGCTCCCAGCCCTGATCCGTGGGGATGGCAATGTCCCGCTCCCTTCCCGGGGCAGGCTCACACCTGAGCCAGGTGTGCAGGGCAGGACCTTGCCCTGAGCCCAAGCCCTGTCCCCCCTGCAGGATCTGCTTCCCATCGGCCTCTTCCTCCTGCGGCCCCAAGCCCAGCTCGGTGCTGAACGAAGGGCGCTGGGCCGGGGTCATCCCCCGGCGGGGGCTGCGCACCCCCTCTGCCCCCTCCCCAAATTCCCTCCCGGGGCAGCAGGGGCT
Organism: Coloeus monedula; assembly: GCF_965178545.1. Lineage (NCBI taxonomy): Eukaryota > Metazoa > Chordata > Aves > Passeriformes > Corvidae > Coloeus > Coloeus monedula. Next base: position 81,017 of record NW_028120601.1, on the reverse strand, counting down.
GCCTCAGGAGCCCTGGGGCTCCTGGGGCTCCGTGCTTTCCTTCCTAAGGAAAAGAACCATCCTTCCCATCCAGGCTCCCATGGCCAAAACTGAGATTCTACCTCCCAAATTCTGTCTATCCAAGGATTGCTCCCAGACAAAAGCTGCCATGAGAGACAGGTCTGGCTGCCCTCGCCCATGGTGGCCACCTCTCATCTTCTTCCAAAACTCTTGGACTTTGTGCTTTTCTTTCATGTGGAATAAACCCATCCTTCTCAACAAGGTGCCCATGGCCAAAATTGGGATTCCACCTCCCAAATTCCTGATATCCAAGGGCTGCTCCCAGACAAACCTGCCAGGACAGACAGATGTGGCTGGCCTTGGCCTCTGGTGGCTGTGTCTCATCTGCCCCTGAAACCCTGGGGCTCGGTGCTGCCCTTCCTCTGGAGACCACTGTGACCCTGCGTGGCCTCGTGGAACCCAGGGGCCGTTGTGACCCTGCAGGGCTGGTGGCACCAAGGGGACCATTGTGACCCTGTGGCGTTCCATGGAACCAAGGGGCCACTGTGGCACTGCTGGCCCCAAAGAACCAAGGGGCCTTTGTGACAGGGCAGATGGGGAGGCCCAGAGTGGACACCAGGAGAAAGGAATTTCCCTCCCAGGCAGGGCTGGGGTGCAACACGTCCCCCAGAAGGAGTCTGGAGCAGCCCAAGGCTTTGTGTGCCCAGGCAGAGGCAGGCAGGACGCAGAGCTGCCAGCAAAGGAAGGGGCCAGCCAGGTGGGGCAGCCGGGGGGATGAGGACAGCCTGCAGGGACAGAGGCGCAGGGCAGGGACACCGTGGGACAGCCTGGGCTGCAGAGGGCAGAGGGATGGGCAGCAGCTGCAAGGCCCTGACAGAGCCAACTTGTGCAGCCCTTTGGCCACGGCTGCTGGCCCTGGCCCTGAGGCCAGGAGGGGACAAGTGACCCCTGCAGCCCTGGGGCCTCAGGGCCTCCTTGTCCCTGCCCAGCAGCCTGGCAGGGGCCGCCCCATGGTGCTGCCCTGGGCACTGCCCATCCCCACATCCCAGTGCCCCGGCAAGAGCCCTGAGCACTGAGGGAGGGACAGGATCTGCCTTGCCAGGGGCTGGGGCTCAGGCCTTGGCCCTTTGCACTCATGGAACACAGCCAGCTTTGCTCAGCACCAGAGACACCTTTCCCTTGCTTGTCCCCCCCTGCCATCGCTGCCTCCAGAGTTCTGCTCTCACTGGAACCTGGGGACACTTTCACGTGAGTCGTGTCCCTCACTGGGACCCATTAAAAGTTAAAGAAACTTTGGACTTCGAATCGGACTTTGAGTTCTTGGGAAGTTTTTTGAAGACACTCTGAGGGACTGAGTCTGATGTGAACAACACCAAAGGCCCGAGAGGGTCATTAAAATCCTTGTGCTGCTGCTGTGCTGCTGAGCTGGGCTGGGCTCCTGGCACAGAGGGAACTCTCAAGCTCCTGGCAACCAAGGAGAGCTTCAAAGAGGCAGCTCTGCTGAGGAGCAGCTCCTCTGCCAGCCCAGCAGGGCTGAGGGCACTGCCTGCAGGTACCTGGCAGGAGTGAGCAGAGAGCTGGCTAAAGCAGCTGGGAGGGCAGCTCTGAACTCATTCCTGGAGAAACCTTCCCAGCGTGGGACACAGTGAGTCTCTGGCTGCAGGGATCCTCTAGAGCTGGCCCATGGCACGGCTGCCATGGCTGTGAGGATGGCTCTGCTGCCGTTCCTGCCTTGGGGGAGGATGTGCTGCAGAGCGGGGCTGCCCTGGGCACCGTCAGAGGGACAGGGCAGGACGGCTCCTGCTGCCAGGGCCGGCTGCAGGCTGTGAAGGTGGGCAGCAGCCAGGGGTGCCCAGGGCTGTCCTGCAGAGCAGCTCCTGCAGCCCTGAGGGCTCTTTGCCAGGCCAGGGCATCTGCCACCTGCCAGGGGCAGCTCTCAGCCTGCCTGGCAGCTCCCCATGGGCGGTGCAGGGGAGCTGTGGCTGCAAGGAGTGACTCCTGCAGGGCAGGTCCTGCTGCTGTGGAGAGGCTGCTGTGGGGGCCAGGGCTGCTCAGAGCTCCAGCTCATTCCTGAGGGGATTTTCATGAGCACATTCAGGGCAGGAGATTCCTGCTTGAGTCTCTGCTTTCCTCAGTTTGTGCTCCCACTTTTCCCAGGCTCAGCTTGGTGGGAATGGAAACTCAGCTGTGCAGGTGGAGCAGGGGCTGAGGCTCTTAAACCATCCCACTGAGGATTCCTGGGAGCCTCAGCAAGTGCCTGCACCTCCGCGGCCTCCAGATCCAGCCAGCATCACCTTTCCATGGTGCCCAGGCCCGGGGGAGCTGCTCTTTAATCCCCGCAGCCCCGAGCGGCTGCCGGGCAGGGCTGGCCCAGGGGCTGGGCTGGGCTCCGGCAGCAGCGGCAGGGACGGAGCCCGGGCCGCAGGAGCAGCTCCCGGCTGGGACAGCTCCAGCAGCAGAGCCGTGGGCAGGGAGGGAGGGAGGCAGCGCTGAGGGCAGCCCTGCTGAGGGGAGCTGTGGCAGCTGCCGGGCCTGCCCTGCAGTGCAGACACCGCCCTGAGCAGCGCAGCCCCGGTGTCCCCTCGCAGCCAGCACAGCCCTCAGCCCGGGGGCTCGGGGCCCTCGGTGCCCTCCTGGGCCGGCAGAGCAGCACCAGAGATGAAGGGCATCTCTGCGGCCGCGGGCCCGTTCCTGCTGCCCGGGGCCTGAGGGCGACTGTCCTGCCCTGGTGCTGCCCGGGAGGGGCTGGGCAGCGCTGCGCAGGGAAAGGCTTTTCCTCAGGGCCCGGCTCTCTCTCCTTGCCCTGCTCAGCTGCTCCTGGCGCTGCTCAGGGGCTCTCTGGGAATGGCAGCTCCAGCTGCAGGCTCAGGCCCAGCCCTGGGGCTCCTCCTGTGCAGGCTGAGCACAGCAATGGGGTGTCCCAGCTCCCTGTGCCCCGGGAGCTCTGGGCACGCCGGGCTGGGAGGCTGGCAATGAGCCGGCTCTCCTCCAGCAGGGCCATGGACAGGACCCTCGCTGTGCCCTCGGGATGCCATCCCAGCTGTGAGCTGCCTTCCAGGGGACACTGGGGCCGGGAGTGTCCTTGGCCAGCAGTGGGGCTGAGACTCTGAGAAAGGCTGAGCCACTTTGCTCTGCTGTGGGTCCCTCTGCTCTCAGCTGTGCCAGGCTGATTTTCAGGGGAACACAGTGACTGCCCTCGATCTCAGGAGGGGCAGCTGGGGACAGATGGAGCGACAGAGCAGCTCCCCTCACCCTTCTCTGAGTTACAGCCAATGCTCTTGCCTTGCACAGCTCTCTCTGCTCTCCCTGGGCACAGCAGGAAACCCTCTCAAAGTGCCTTTGGCCGTCACCGTTCCTTAGCCCTGGCACAGGAGATGCTGCCCAGCTCCTCTGCCTCAGGAGCACTTTGGGCTGATGGAGTCCAGCCCCAGGACCGGCCCCTGTCCCCATTCCCATGTCCCCGCTGAAGCAGAGCAGAGCTGACTCCTCGCTGTCCATGGGCACAGCCCCTGCTCGTCACAGCAACGGGGCCAGATCCCAGCAGAGCTCCAGGCACGGGGCTGAGGGAAGGGCTCTGAGAAAAGGAAAACTGGGGGGCAGGGCCAGGAGAAAGGGCTTGGACATTGCTCAGCAAAGTCTCCCCTGACTCCTCACTGTCTCCTCCTTCAACAGCACTCCATGGCCAGAGGCTCAAAATGTGCAACAGCAGCTCCATCAGCCCCTTCCTCCTGCTGGCATTGGCAGACACGCGGCAGCTGCAGCTCCTGCACTTCTGCCTCTTCCTGGGCATCTCCCTGGCTGCCCTCCTGGGCAGCGGCCTCATCATCAGCACCGGAGCCTGCGGCCAGCACCTGCACAGCCCCATGTTCTTCTTCCTGCTCAGCCTGGCCCTCACCGACCTGGGCTCCATCTGCACCACTGTCCCCAAGGCCATGCACAATTCCCTCTGGGGCACCAGCCACATCTCCTACTCAGCATGTGCTGCTCACGTGTTTTTCTTTCTCTTCTTCCTCTCAGCAGAGGATTTCCTCCTCACCATCATGTGCTACGAGCGCTACGTGTCCATCTGCAAAGCCCTGCACTACGGGACCCTCCTGGGCAGCAGAGCTTGTGCCCACATGGCAGCAGCTGCCTGGGCCAGTGCCTTTCTCTACGCTCTCCTGCACACGGCCAATACATTTTCCCTGCCCCTGGGCCAGGGCAATGCCCTGGGCCAGTTCTTCTGTGAAATCCCACACATCCTCAAGCTCTCCTGCTCCAAATCCCACCTCAGGGAACTTGGGCTCATCGCTGTCAGTGCCTGTTTGCTCTTTGGCTGTTTTGTGTTCATTGTTTTCTCCTATGTGCAGATCTTCAGGGCTGTGCTGAGGATCCCCTCTGAGCAGGGCCGGCACAAAGCCTTTTCCACGTGCCTCCCTCACCTGGCCGTGCTCTCTCTGTTCCTCAGCACTGTTATGTTTGCCCACCTGAAGCCCCCCCTCCATCTCCTCCCATCCCTGGATGTGGCCCTGTCAGTTCTGTACTCGGTGGTGCCTCCAGCCCTGAACCCCCTCATCTACAGCCTGAGGAACCAGGAGCTCAGGGATGCCCTGAGGAAAGTGAGGACTGGATACTTTTCACAAGTTAAAATCTTTCTATTTCCTTCTGCCATGCGAGGAAAATTATGACTAGGATGCTTCTCAGAAGCAATAAACTCTCTCTTTTCTGCTCCAGAACCTTCAGAATTTAACTCTTTACAATCTTGGCCTCTTTTTCCTCTTTGTCCATATTTTCATTGGTGCTTTTTCTTATTCTTTTTCTGGTGTTATTCTGCTTCTTATAAAGTACTGTAGTACTACTCCTTGCATTTCTGCATGAACATCTACCTTTCTTTTGAAACACAAAGACTTTCAGGAGGCTTCTTCCCTGTGCATTTGAATCAAAACAAGGGGCTGTCCTGACCTTTGTGTCCAAGGTTTGTTCCTCAGCCCTTCTCTGGCTCTGCAGGGGCAGTGCCTGTGGGCAGAGCTGGAGGGAAGAGACTCCCAGCACAGCAGCACGGCCAGGGACAATGGCCCAGCCTCTTCCCACCTCTGCTCTTCCCAGCTCCACACTCCCTTTCCCGGCCCTTCTGAGGGTGCAAGGCCGGAGTGCTCGGGCAGCTCGGTCACTGTCCTGCTGCGTGTCCGTGCTGTGAGCACAGGCAGGGACAGGCCACGGGCACTGCTGGGACACAGCCGGGCTCCAGCACAGCAGCTCCATCAGCAAAGGGCATCTCCTGGGGCCAGGGCAGGAAGGCTTTGCTCTCCTCCAGAGCTGCTGTCAGGAATGTGCCCCAGGAATGCCCTGGCAAAGCAAACCCCAGTGCCCAGGGGCAGGGGGGAGTGTGCAGGGGGGGCACGCAGCAGTGTCCTGGCACTGCCAGAGCTCCTGGGATGGACCTGAGGGAGCAGCAGAGCAGGGCCTGGGCTGTGCCTTTGTTCCGGGCACAGCCTGGGAAGGTGCCCAGGGCAAGTGTCCCACACCAGCCCCTGCCACCAGCAATCCCAGCACTGGCCTCTGCTCTCCCCTGCAGGAGGTTGTTTGTCCCTGCACGGAGGGACACCAAGTGACCAGGCCAGCAGTCCGTGTTTGCTGTGTCCTGAGGAGCCTTCAGCAGTGCATCGAGTGGGTGTGGGGAGATGAACCTGAGTGAGCACAAACACCATCAGCAGCACTCGGGGCTGGCACAATTCCAGGGGCACAAACTGTGCCCTGAGGCCACTTCACTGCCAGAGTAATGTCCTCTGGGAAAGCACCTGAATTCTTTGCTGTGCTGAGAACTGCATGGAGAGAAATGTCCAGGGCAGGGAGGCTCCAGGGAAAGTGCTCAGGACAGCCAAGGGCTGCACAGAGAGACACCGGAGTGGTGGGTCTGTGGGGAGAAATCACAGCTGCCTCCCTTGGGAATCGCCCCCAGGACCTGGACAGGCTGTGCTGTGTTCTGGGCACTGACCTGGAACCGAGGGATGTGGAAAAGGCCTCTGGTGTCAGGGACGTTGGGAAGGCTGGGCAGGCACTGGCATTTGTCCCTCAGGGATTCCATGAGGGTCCTGCCAAGATGAGCTCTGCTCCTCCTTGGAGCCCTTCATGGGCATAGAGGGCTGAGAGACCTTTCCAGGACAGGCTCAGGCCAAGGAGCCCTTGAGTCTCTCAGCCCCCTGTCGGTGCCTGCTGGAATTCAATCCCCCTCCCCATCCCGCAGCAGCCCCGCATTTCCCTCCTCCAGCCTTGCTCTCCAGCACAGCCACGGGGGCTCTTCGGGCTCTTGGCTTTTCCTGCAGCCACCGAGGCCAGCTGAGCTCTGCCTTCCCCACACTCAGCCCTGCCCAGCGCAGGCAATGCCCAGAAATTCCCTGTGTGTCCCTGGCCTCGCTGTCAGCCCCGGCAGCGGCAGATGACAGAATGTAACCCCTGTAACAGCTTGTTTGCCAACACCAACCTCTGCAGAAAATCCAGTGCCATGGGGAGCTTCAGTCAACAATTTGACAAAAATCTGGGAACACGTGTGGGAAGGAAATAGCACCCAGGGCACCTGGACAGGGATGGAAGGAGAATATTCCTTACCATGGACACATCAGAACAATACTGCTGAGAATTGTAACATCTCCAAAGCGGATCTGGAAATTACATCAGGAAATATTGATCAGCTGACAGATTGCACTGATACCCCCTGGGGCTGTCAAATTCCAGCAGTATGGAATGGCCCTCAGACAGGACACTGGGAATGTTTTCAGCCAGTTCAGGGGTGTCTGGGCTGGGCAGGGAGCCCAGGCCTCCCACAGGACCCCTTAGAGGTGGGTATAAAATATCCAGATTTAACAAGGTCAAGGCCAAAGGATGCCAGGACCAAGGAAAAGTGGGATTGCCCTGGGACAGACACTTGAGCTGTTTGGAATGCTGAGGTCCAGCGGCTCCTGGCTGTGGCCCAGGCTCTGAGGCTGGGCTGTGTTTGTAGAAATGATTCTGCCTTTCTCAGGGACACGTGGGCTGAGCCAACAAACAAGGAGCCTTGGAGAGGCACAGAGTGTCAGCAGGACACGGTCAGATCCTTAGGAGCCCCAGGATGGGTGGGAAGGGATGGAATTTGGAGCACACGTTTGCCCCTGGGAGAATCAGGAGCACCACGGACACTGGGGGTATGAACGTTCCGTCCCTCGTGCAAGGAGTCACCACTGGGAACCCGACTGTGGGGAAAGGTTAAAGGGGATGGAACTGGGAAACATCCCAGTGCGGGAACTCCAGCGGGATGGATTTTAGAATCCATCTCTGCTCCGCAAAGATCTGCCTTTAGGAACAGACCAGCCCCACACCATTGGGCTCTGCAAATGGAAACTTCAGTGAATGCAGCTCCTTTGGGGTTTGCTGAAACAAAGGAACAATTGCCAGCCCCAGCTAAAATGACCTTCCAGAGCAGATTGGCTTTAGCCCCATTGCTGCTACATGGACAGGGAGTGTGTGGATTCTTGAACTGAAACAGCAACACTTGTTGTGTGCACATTCCAAATGTGATGCTGGATTGGATGATCAGGTAGAGAGGATAAAATCGGCTGCTGCATCCAGCAGGGAATTAAGGGGAGGGTTAGACAGTAACTGTTTGGATAAAATATTTAGAGGACTTGGATTTTCCCTGACTGATGGTTGGCCTCACTTTTGCAAAGTCTAACTGGGATCACAGCACTACTTGTGCTTATGACACTTGCTTTGAGCTGTGTAAAGAACATGGCTGTGAAAGCAGCTGAGGAACTCGTGGGATGTGAGTAAAGGAGCAGAGTGAGGCTTCTGAAGGCTTGAAGGGAAGAGAAGCTTCACAGCCCTCCAAGGGGGGGAGATTTGCCAGATGAAAAACCGTTTGCACCTGGTGGGTTCATACAATGCTTCTTCTCCAAAAGCCACTGGCCATGGACCCGCCCAAGGCTGATTCTGTGGGCAGCAAGCAGCCCAGGTGTGCCAACTTTCACCAGTTCACCGGGCAGTCAGGGCTGGCTTTGGGGTCAGCGACCACCAGGGACCCCCAAGGAGACCCCCAGGGCAGAAGAAGGGATGTGCAAAGGGGTGGGGGAAATCTGCAATGATTTTGGGGCAATGATGATCGTGTGTGTGTTTCTGGTGGGACAATCTGGGAATGTGTCTGTGAAGCACAGTCTGCAAACAGGAACATTCCTGAACTCGGCACACACGGCTTTGGGAGGGGCTCTCCCCTCGTGCATCCGGCCCAATAAAGAATGCTGCTGCTTCGTGCTGCGCTGGTGCTGAGGAGGTTTTGTTTCACTGAAGTTTTGGGAACACCTCTGTGCCTGTGTCACAGACCCACAGAGCAGCTGTGATGTCAGGAAGGGGCTGTGTGACATCACAGAGTGGGCTGTGACATCACAGAGTGGGTTGTGACATCACAGGGTGGCTGTATGACATCATAGAGTCTACTGTGACATCATGGAGCACCTTTGTGACATCACAGAGTGGTTCTGTGGCATCACAGAGTGGTGCTGTGGCATCACAGATTGGGCTATGACATCACAGGGCAGAGGTCAGATATCATCTAGCAGACTGACATCACAGAGCACTTGTGACATCACAAAGCAGGTTGTGACATCACAGGGTGCTGGTGTGACATCACAGAGTGGTCGTGTGACATCCCAGAACAGGCTGTGACATCACAGGGTGGCTGTATGACATTAGAGAGTCAGCTGTGACATCACAGAGCAGCTGTGTGATATCACAGAGAGGACTGTGACATCACAGGTGGTGTGACATCACAGAGTGGCTATGACATCACAGGGTTGCTATGTGACATCATAGAGTGAGCTGTGACATCGCAGATAAGGCTGTGATATCACTGGGCAGAGGTCTGACATCATAGAGGAGACTATGAAATCACTGAGTGGTTGAGAATGTCCAACACCAAAGCTTCGAGCCAACAACAGCTCCTGGAGGGGATTCTGCCCCCTCTGCCTGTCCTGGGAGCCCAAGGGCAACGCCCCGGGCACAACAGCCCAGAGTGCTGGAGCACAGTGTCCCTGCGCCAGGCCGTGTTCCCTGGCTGTCCCCTGTCCCTCGGCTGTCCCCTGTCCCTCGGCTCTCTGGGGCCGGGGGTGGCAGCAGCCCTGGGGGAGAACAACCCTGAGCCCCGGCTGGGCCAGTTCCCCCAGTTCCACCCAGGGTGGGGCCCAGGTCACTCCCAGCATGGGCCCTGGGGCTCCCAGTCACCCCCAGTATGATCCCAGTCACTTTCAGTTACACTCAGTATGATCCCAGTCACTCCCAGGATGATCCCACTATGATCCCACCATGGTCCCAGGTGTTCCCATTCACCCGTCTGTGCCCCCCAGATTTCTTCTGCAGCCCCCCGTCAGAGTGGGGGGTGGGGGCCGAGTGCTGGTGCCCCCCTGCCTGCAGCAGATCCAGCGGTGAGGGGAGTTCAGGGGTCCCTCAGCATTTGGGGTCCCCTGGGATTTGGGGTGAACCCCCCGGGCCCCCCAGGATCTCCCTGAACACGCTGACGCTGCCCGTGCGCAGCGAGAAGGTTCATACCCGGCACGGGGTCCCCAGCTCTGTCACCGGCATCGCCCAGGTACCCCAAAACCTCCCGGGAATCCCCAACACCCTCCCGGGGAACCCCAACCTCTCCTGGGACCCCGAAAATATCCCCGGGACCCTCCAAAAACTCCCCAGGACCGCAAAGCCCCATACAGACCCCCCAAAACCCTCTCAGGACACCAAAATTCCCACGGGACCTCCCAACACCCCCCGGACCCTCTTGAGAAAGTTTATACCTGGCACGGGGTCCCCATCTCCATCACCGGCAGGGACCCCAAAACAGCCTTGGGACACCCAAATATTCCCCTTGTGATCGCCCAAACCCCCACTTTGAGACCCCTGAAAACTCCCCTCGGGAACCCCAAAAAACACCGGAACGCCAAAAACCCCCGGGACCCACAAAACCCCCCAGGAGCCCCTCGCGAATGTTCAGACCCAGCACGGGGTCCCCATCGCCATCATCGGCACCACCCAGGTACCCCCAAACCCTGCCGGGACCCCCAAACCCTGCCGGGACCCCCAAACCCTGCCGGGACCCCCAAACCCTCCCAGGAGCCTCAAACCCTGCCGGGACCCCCAAACCCCCGCGGGGCTCCGCTGCCGGAATCAACGGGAGTGGTGTTGCCCTTTTAACGGGAGTTACAGTGGGCACCGACTTTACCGGGGCATCTTAAAGCGCCGATGGTAGAGCGAACCCCAACATTTCACCCGGGGGGCACTCTCCCGTTTGCTGCACTCGGGGGAGCCCCGAACGGCGACGGCTCCTGGGCTGAGCCCCGCACTCAGCCGGGGCTGGGGAGGGAACGGGGAGGGCTGGGACGGGCTTTGGGGTGCTGGGCTTAACTGGGGGACCCCACTGGAAGCCCTTTGCCGCTGTCCCACCTGCCCGGATCCCCCCTCTCGCACCCCTTTGCCGCTGTTGCCCCAAAGCTCCGCTGCCCCAGCTCGCTCTGGGGTGACCCAGCCCTTTCCCATCGTGGCCCGGCCCGGCCCCGCTGCCCCGAGAGCTCCCGGGCCGCGGCCGCAGGCACGGAGGAAGGGCAGCAGGAGGAGGAGGCGGGCCAGAGGAGGAGGAAGAGGAGGCACGGGGGGAAGAAGGAGGAGCCGGAGCAGGCGGAGGAGGCTCCAGGTGCGGGCAGCGCTCTCTGGATCCGCAGCCGCTCGGGCCGGGAGCATCGCCCGCCCCGCATCCCGCAGGTGCCCGGGGAGGGGGAGCTCGGCCCAAACATGCCGGGCGGTGTTTTTGGAGGGGGGAGGGATATTTGGAGCTCGCAGGGAATCGATTTGGGGCTCGCTGTTTCATGCTGTCTGTCGGGGCGGGCGGCGCGATGTTTGGAGCTTGCGGGGCTCCAAAGGCGAGCCGCAGATGCCCCGGCGGGGGCGGATATCGGGGGGTCCCGGGAGGTGTTTTTGGGGGTGGCGGTGGCGGCAGAGCCCCGGCGGGGGCGGGGGGATGCGGGTCCCCCCGCGGTGGGGGTTGGGCTTCCCGGGCCGGGCCCTCCGAGCTCTGCCGGGGCCCCGTGGGGACGGCGCGGGGCCGGCGGGGGCGGGGGGACACCGGTTTTGGGGAGCCCCGGGAGAGCCGCGGCTTCCCTAAGCGGGACCCCGGAGAGAGGAGAGCCCCAGAAGGCCAAAGCGGGGAGCCCGAGAGGGGGGACCCCTGGGATTGGCGGGACCCCGGCGGGGGGGTCTGGGGGCTGCAGGGGCGGCACGGCCGGGAAAGGGGCTCGGGGGTCCCGGGGCCGGAAAGGGGCTCAGGGGTCCCGGGGCTGGGAAAGGGGCTCGGGGGTGCCGGGGCTGGGAAATGGCTGCTCCCAGTATGATCCCAGTTCCCTCCCCGAGTGGTTTCAGTTTCCTCATCAGTCCCAGTATGAGCCCAGTCAGGCCCAGTATGATCCTGGTCACTTCCCCTCACTCCCTGCAGAATCCCTGTTACTCCCAGTATGAACCCAGTCACTCCCAGTCACTCCCCATTAGGATGCAATTTGCCCCCAGCACAGTCTCAGTTGCTCCCAGTTCTTCCCACTTTTGTCCAGTGTGTTCCCAGTTCTCGCAGTTGCCCCAGGATAGTCCCAGTCACTCCCAGTATGATGCCAGTCTCTCCCAGCAGGGCCCCAGTCACTCACAATTGCTCCCAGTTTCCCCCAGCATGGTCCCAGTTTTCCCCAGCACATTCCCAGTCACACCCAGTGTGGTCCCAGTCACCACCCACATGGTCTCAGGCACTCCCAGTATATCCCAGTTGCCCTGAATATTCTTGTGGTCATTCCCAGGCACTCCCAGTTACCTCAGCATGGATCAGTTGCCCCCAGATTTATCCCAGTCACTGCCAGTACATCCCAGTTGTCACCAGCATGCATCCTATCACTCCCAGTTCCTCCCAGTGCATCCCCAGTAGGCTCTCAGCATGGGCATGGTCGCTCCCAGTAACCCCCATTGACACCCACTATAATCCCAGGATGATCCCAGTCACCCCCAGTATGATGCCAGTGGCCCCCAGTGTGATCCCAGTTGCTCCCTGTCAATGCCAGCATGAGCCCAGTAGCCTCCAGTATGATCCTCGTGACTCCCTGTCTCTCCCAGTATATCCCAGTCACCCCCAGCATGCTCCCACTCCTTCCCAATTCTTCCCAGCTGCTTTCAGCACGATTCCAGTTGCTCACAGCCACTCCCAGTCAATCCCAGTATGATTCCAGTCACCCTCAGTATGATGCCAGTCTCACCCAGCATGGACCCACTGTGATACCGGTATGATCCCAGTTGCCCCCAGCATAGTTCCAGTTGTTCCCAGTTCCTCCCAGTATGATCCCAGTTGCCCCTTGAATAGTCCCAGATATGCCCAGTTGCCCCCAGCATAGATCCAGTTGCTCCCAGGTGCATCCAGCGTGGTCTCATTTCCCCCCAGCATGATCCCAGCTGTTCCCAGTGTGGTTCCAGTCACCCCCAGTATGGTTACAGACACTCCCAGTATATCCCAGTTGCCCTCAGCATGCTTGTAGTCATACCCAGGCACTCCCAGTTGCTCCAGTAAGGTTCCAGTTACTGCAGAATGATCCCAGTCTTTCCCAGTTACTTCCAGGGTCTTCCAGCATGATCCCAGTTTCTTGCAGTTGCCCAAAGTGTGGTCCCAGTTGCTCCCAGTATGATGCCAGTTGTGGTCTCAGTCCCCTCAGCGTGGTTCCAGTACCTTCCAGTTGATCCCAGTTACTCCCAATGTGTCCACATTTTCCTCCCAGCATGGGCCCAGCAGCTCCCAGTAACCCCCAGTCAGGTTCCATTCACACCCACTGTAATCCCAGTGGCTCCCAGCATGATCCCAGCAGGACCCGCAGTCACTGCCAGTATGGTTCCAGTCACTTCCAGTATGGTCCCAGTGTCCCCAAATGTGATCCCAGCTGCTCCCTCTCAATGCCAGTATGATCCCAGTTGTACCCAATCACCCCCAGTATGATCCCAGTCACTCCAGGTACTCCCAGTATTATTCCAGTCATGCCCAGAGTGCCTCCCTGTCACTCCCAGTGTGGGCCCAGTTGCTCCCAGTATGAATCCAGTCACTCCAAGTTCCTCCAAATACGATCCCATTTGCTCCCAGCATGGTCTCTGTTGCTCCCAGTCACCTCCAGTATGGTTCCAGTCATGTCCAGCACCTTTCCAGTCCCTCGCAGTCTGATTCCAGTATGATCACAGTCCCTCTCAGATACTCCCAGTATCATCCCAGTCAGTTCCAGTAGGATCCCAGTATGACCCCAGCATGGGCACAGCTGCTCCCATTATCTTCCAGTGTGGTTCCAGTTGAACCCAGTTGCCCCCAGTTCAGACCCAGTCACTCCCCACATGAGGTTGAGCGCTCCCTGAATTCACAGCCCCCACCCGTGGGATCATCGCCCCCCATCCCGCAGGTGCCCGGGGAGGGGGAGCTCGGCCCAGATATCCCGGGGGGTTCCCTGGGTTGGGTTTTTTGGGGGGATGTTTGGAGAATGAAGAACTCCAAAGCTGAGCAGAAAATGCCCCTTGTGAGGACATTGGGGGTCCCCAGGAGGTGTTTCTGGGGGTCCCGGTGGCGGTGCCAGCAGAGCCCTGGCAACGGGCAGGGGGATGTGGGGTACGCCCCGTGGTGGGGGTTGGGTCTGCCCGGGTCAGGCACGGCCACCTCCAGCCCGGAGCCAGGGGGCTGCGGGACCCCTTGGGAGAGCCGGAGGGGGAACCTCGGGAGCCCCAGAGTGGGACGAGCAGAGAGGGGCAGTACCGGGAGCAGGGGAGCCCCGGCAGTCTGGAGGAGCGAACCCCTGTGACCCCCAGGGCCCCAAAGTGGGGAGCCCAGAGAGGGGGGAGCGCCGCCATTCGCGGGACCCTCAACAGCCTGGAGAGGGGCAGGGGGGACTCCTTGGACCCCCTGCACCCCGAAGCAGAGAATAAGGGGAGAAGGGACCTGGGGACCCCATAACCCCCAGCATCCCTAAGTGGGGAGACCAAAGAGGGGAGCTTTTGGATTCCTGGACTCCCAGCAGCCTGGGGAGGGTGGAGACCAAGGAGAGAGGAGGACTCCCAATGAAAGAGGGACCCCAGCAGCTGGGACAGAGGGGACCCCCAAAGACAAAGGGGAGAGACCAGAGAGAGGGAACTCCTGAGAGGCTTTTTCAGAGCAGATTTTTATGGACACACAGTGCCCAGTGACTTCTAGAGATGGACTTGGGCAGAGGGACCTTAAACTCAATGTGCTCATCCCTTGTTTTCCCCAAACCAGGATTTCCCATTCCCAGCCCTTGGCCAGATGAAGGAGGAGGCTGTGAGGAAGAGGAAAATGCCCCGGGAGCCCGAGGCAGGTGAGGAGGAAGTCAGTGCCCCTTTCCCCTCTCTCCTGCTCCATCTCCCAGCCCAGCATCGCCCCCGGCTGCAGGACAACCCCGCTGCCGACGCCGTCCTGCCGGGGACGGACTGGGGGGACCTCCTTGCCCTTCCCTGTGGCACGGAGGCAAATCCCATCCTCTCCTTGTCCTTCCTCCCCAGACAAGGAGCTGAGCACGGAGCCCAGGGAGGACAAATCCCCGCGGCAGAACCTGGTGGAAGAGGCCGTTTTGAGCGGCTCCACGGCGCAGGAATCCAATGGGGAGGAAAAGCCCCGGAGATTCTGCAGGAGGAGGGGCTGCAAACGCAGCCCAGGGTGCTCTGAGGAGGAAAGACCCACCCTGTGCCGGGAAGGCGGCCGGAGATGCAGCCAGAGGTCAGAGCTGGTGGTTCATGAGCAGCTTCGTGGCAGGGAGAAGCTCCACACGTGTGGGGAATGTGGGAAGAGCTTCAGCCGGAGCTCCCACCTGATCCGCCACCAGATGATCCACAGAGGGGAGAGGCCCTACGAGTGTGGGGAATGTGGGAAGAGGTTTCAGACCAGCTCCAGTCTCCTCTGGCACCAGCGGATTCACACGGATGAGAGGCCCTTCCGCTGCCCCGACTGCAGGGAGGGCTTCAAACGAAACTCCCACCTCGTCAGGCACCAGCGCATCCACACCGGGGAGAGGCCCTACGAGTGTCCCGAGTGTGGGAAGAGCTTCTCACAGAGCTCTACCTTGACCAAACACCAACGGAGGCACCGCTAAGGGAAGCCCTGCGAGTGCCCCGACTGTGGCAAGAGCTTTGTCCTCTGCTCCAACTCCATCTCCCATCAGAGGAGCCACGTTTGGCAGAGCCCTGGTGACCCACATTCCCTGTGATCCAGGTTGGGAAGAGCCCTGGCTGGTGCTCTCCACGTTCTCCTGGATCCCCGTAGGCACCTGGGTGAACGCAGGGGCAGGAACATCCATCGGGACTCAGATCAACATTGGAGATTCAATGGGAAGAGCTGATTTTTTACCTTTACACCCTAAATTTTTCATCTACTCTGTACAATTGTTTCTTCTGGTGGTATCAAGCAACCCTGGATGATCTTGGAGATCTTCTGCAGCCTAAGTAATTTCTGTGTTAATCCCATTGAAACAGTAAAAATTGGCATAAAAATAAATTAAACAAAGAGGTCTAAAGCGGTGCCATTTTACCAGAATTTGGGGGTGAATTTGGGGTTCAGGGGAATATTCGGGATGTCGGGTGGAGTCGCGGGAGACAAGCACTCAAGGCATGATGTTCAGCAAGTCTCGATTTATTTTTCAAAACTACACTTACTTATAGTACCTTTAATTAGCTCATACATATTGCAAAAGTCGAGCTCCTCATTGGTGGGAGCTATTCCGTGGGATCTGCAAACACGGTGGTCTTATCTTTCTCTTCCATATGGTTTCTGTCTTCTTTCTTATCTGAATGCACATTCTGTTATCTATGCAACTTCTTGCTCAAGGACTCAGTGTCTGCATCTTTTCTAAGCCTCCTGTGTTATCATGACCTTTGCTTTTTAGCCATTCTTCAGAAAGACTCTCAACACTTCCCCTGTTTTCTTTTTGCATGATCATAGTCATATTGACTGACTTCGAAATTAAATTTTTTACACATGACATTATACAGCTAAGCATAAGTAAACCAAGCAAAACAATTATTAGCAACAGCATTAAGGATTTAATCACACTTTTCATCCATCCTTCTAAGCCCATCCACTCTGTAAGTCCTTCTAATCCGAAAAATCCGGAGTCCTTTTTTATTTTTTGGGAGTGTTCAATCAAATTCTTAATTTCGGCGTGGATGGACTTAGAATGATCCTCAAGATCCATACAGCACATTCCTTCAAAGTCTTCACAGCCATGGCCGTGGGCTAAGAGTAGAAAATCTATAGCTGCTCTATTCTGAAGCAGGGCGTGTTGGACTGAACTCAGATCTTCTGCAAGTTCAGACAACACTCGGCTGGTACCGTTTGCCTGTTTAACTACCCAACATGCCAGTTTTTCTAAGTGACGATGGGCTCGTGCCGCAGCTGCACCAGGAACAAAAAGGGAGGTAAAAAGCACTTCTGATTTGCTCCATAGCGTGAGGTCATCTTGACATTCAGGTGTTATAGTTTCTGTTAAAGACCTCCGCCATCGTGTTCGGTGTGTAGCATTAGGATGGTGCTGTGGAAGTGCAAGACTCAGTTGGCCAAAGGTACAGGACCCACCTACAGGCCTGGATGGAATACCTGACCAGGCACGATTCCCACAAATTAGGAAAAACCCTCTGGGTAACTTTCGAGGGAAAAACGTTCCAGGGGCTGCAAGAGATCGATTTCTCACGGTAACGTTGCACCATTCTAAATCCCACTGTGAAGCATTGCCAATAGGATAAATCAAGGTGGGGTTGGATTCATTCAGTCGACAGCCATTAAGGCTGCCCTCTTGGCATAAATTACGTGAACGATTAATATAAATACAGGCTGTAGCGTTAAGAGAATCAACTAGTTCTATCTCTTGTGGCTCAGGGCCCACCGGGAGTTTATCATCCCAGCTATCATACTCTTGTAGGCCAGTGGTAATATTCATTGTGGATTTTAATGGTCTAATAATTTTGAACTGGTTCTGGGTCTCGATTACGAAGTTACGCCATGTATTATCTGTTAGTGGTACTCCAACTAAGCATGTCAAAAATGGGGTACTGGGTGTGGCTAAGGAGGCACAGAATGTTGTGGTGTTCAATTCACGTGCCAAGGAGACCCAGATATTATCTCTAGGGTCAAACACTTTAGGAGGATAGGAAAGGGGGTGACCCATTACTGAGCCTGCGATTAGCAGCACGATGCTTAAACCACCGGCAAACATGATCCCACTTTCTTGGGTCAACTTGCCACTGAATGGGGACCCCGATATTTGGTTGGCACGAGGATTGCAAAACTACAGAGTAGCTATCGGCTAAGATCTTTTTTGCTAAATGCTGTACTGACCACACTAATTCTCTTAGCCGCAGATCTTCAAGATTTTCAACTAATTGCAAACTGTCAATGATATTTTTGCCTGTGAGTTGTACTAATGCTCCTTGAGCTGTCTCACGGTGCCAGTGAAAACTGCAAGACTGACACTAAAACCCTTCTGATAGATGTTGCTGGTGGACCCACCACTGTAAATTACAGCCTCCGCAAAGCAATTTTACCCACGCCTTATGATTATTACAATTACATGCAAAGCAAGCAGACTGGCAAAAGCGCAAAAAGTGTCTCTGCAAATGTGGGAGGAGATAACCCTCTATCTCCTGTTCAGAGTCCACAAGGAAGGTAATGCAAAACCGCTGCTCAACTTCCTGCAGGATCTGTGATATTTTCCTCTGTACCCTTCTTTTCTTCCTCTGTTGTGGGTTGCTCATCAGTGACAACAGGCTTAGTCCATTTGGCCGGAACCCATAGGGGACCTGTCGGAGTGGACACACATAAGTAACCTCTTCCCCAGTACAAGGTTTTTACAGGATCCTGCCAAAGTCCCGTCTTGGGGTCTTTGTAGCGCACCCAAGGCATGGGCGTCGGGGGTTGAGGATAGGTTCCAAGGTGATGGACTCTGCCTGATGCAGCAGGAGACAACGCTTCCGTGGGCGGGAGGTGAGATCAATAGTGAGTAAGGTCAGAGATCCAGTAGAGCCAGGACTTGGCTGACACCTAGGTGCATCACAAACAGGCGGAATGCTTGAAGCCAGATGTGGTAATGGTACTAGTTGTGCTAACTTTTGTCCTGCCGGGATCTTAACGGGAGGATAATCGGTATGTGCTAAAATAAAAATTTCTCCAGCGGAGTCAGCATCAACAAGACCAGTCTCTACTAGGAGTCCCATTGTAATTGCAGATGAACGACCTACAATAAGTCCTCCCATAGCTTGGCCATTAATGTACACAGGTCCGATGACACCAGTGGGAATGCGATGGATTTCTGATGTTAGCAACTCGGTATCTACTGAGGCTGCCAGGTCCAGGCCGAGACTTCCGCTTGTCGCTGGGCGGGGACAGGTAGAGGTGCTGGAGCGGTTACTTGTGTCGTCGCACGGCCGCTGTTCGCGCTGGGTCGCTAAATTCTTGCGGCTGTACATTCGCGACGAATATGACTGGGTGTCCCACAGCGATAACACTTCATGCGGCCACCTGGAGCTGGGCGGGGACGTGCTGCTGCCGCTTGGAGAGGAGCAAGGGCTGCCATAACCTGATTTTGAGAGCTAATAGCCTGTTCTTTAAGTCCTTCACCTAACTTTTCTAAAGCCTGTGCTAAGAACAGCTGAGAGCCAGTGGGCATGGTAGCAGCCTTTTCTAGGAGCTGCTGGACAGTCCAATCCCCTGGGGTGGAAGTAATAAGGGCACGGGTGGCTTGATTGCCATTTTGTAAAAGGCATTGCTTAAGTAACGGGTCATGCATATGCTCTTGAACCCCAGCTTTTGAGATGGCTTCCATAACTTTGTCAACAAAAGAGCCTAAAGATTCCTCTCTGCCTTGCTTAATGTTCATATACATAGGGATCCCACCCGGGGCTCGGACTTTATCCATAGCTTTCTTAGCAACTGCCATAGCTTCCCGCAATTTAGCAGGGCCTAGTGCAGCCTGAGCCTCAACCCTCATATGTTGACCTTGTCCTAGAAGTTCATCTACAGTGATATCTGCTAACGGATCTCCCTGGGGTCTAGCGAGATCTGCACTAACAGCTGCCTCCTCCCTCCAGCGAGCCTCAAAAAGCAGTCGCTGATGCGGGGTATACATGAGCTTAGTAATGCCTTTAATGTCAGCAGGAAGAAGGGTAAAAGCGTTAAAAATATAATCAAGCATCTGTTTAACTGGTTCACTGGTGACACCGTAATTCCCCACCGTTGCTCGTAGCTGAGCTAACAGCTTCCAATCCAGATTAGTCACCTGCGCGATATTGCCGCCCCCTTGTGGATTAGGGACAAATAAGACAGGGAACGCTATGCTGTCCTGAGCAGCCGCTAGCATGTCAGAATCACCCTTTTGTAAGCCCTCACGAGCAACCGCAGCCCAAAGTTCTCGATGGCCCCTAGCCATGGCCTCCGCGAGGTCAGACTCTGCCCCAGGGACAGGCTCAGGGCTAACAAAGGGGTTTCGCGAGCGAGAACAGTCCGGCGGAGACGGGTGAGGCAAGGGCGGAGGAGCAGGCTGCGGCAAGGAAGGCGTGGGAGGAGCAGGAGGGGGGGGGGGGGGAGGCGCGGAAGGCAACTCAGAGGCAAGGGCCTCAGGGGGTACGTGAACCGTAGCAAAGGTGGGGGGATTAGGCGGACCAGAGAAGGGAGAGGGACCATGTTCCCCGTAAAGACGATTACGGTCCTGTGCAACTTTAATCTTTTCTGCGGCTTTCTTTTCTGCCTGTACCATTAAAAGTTCATTATAAACAACTCTCCATAGTTTAGCTATCTTTTTAGCTGGCTTATCGTCATCTAAGACAAGATCCCAGAGTTTGTCACTATACGCGCGCCACTGACTTAATTCATGAATGGAGTGGGGGTCAGCGAAAAAACCGTAAGAGCGCGCATGCGTTAAAAGAGCGGGGAGGTCTTTATCAAGATCAATCCCTTTAAAATTACGCTTAAGCAAAAAAGCCTTGAAAAGTTCCTGTGCTGCTTGCCTTTCCATACTTACGTCGGTACCGTTGCTAGCCCCTCCAGGCTTCGGCAGCACGTATCGGCGTGCCCGCCTGTGCGGTCGCTCGGGCGCGGAGGAAATCGCTGCAGTATACGAGACCTCTTTCGCCGTCCGTCTAGCTGCGGGACCCGACCCCAACGCAACTCCCCCATCGCATAAGGCTAGGGCAACTTCTCCTGTTCGGGCGCCAGATGTCGGGTGGAGTCGCGGGAGACAAGCACTCAAGGCATGATGTTCAGCAAGTCTCGATTTATTTTTCAAAACTACACTTACTTATAGTACCTTTAATTAGCTCATACATATTGCAAAAGTTGAGCTCCTCATTGGTGGGAGCTATTCCGTGGGATCTGCAAACACGGTGGTCTTATCCTTCTCTTCCATATGGTTTCTGTCTTCTTTCTTATCTGAATGCACATTCTGTTATCTATGCAACTTCTTGCTCAAGGACTCAGTGTCTGCATCTTTTCTAAGCCTCCTGTGTTATCATGACCTTTGCTTTTTAGCCATTCTTCAGAAAGACTCTCAACACCCTGGAATTTTGGATTTTCTCCCTTTTCTACTGGACTGCTTGATTGCTTTAACATCAGAGCACATCAGGAGGACTTTCCACCGAGCACAGAGGGCCTGGCCCCGGCCCAAGCCCCAGCTCCGAGGAGACCAAAGGGAGGACTCAAACACTTTCCCAGGTTTTTCCTCTACAGCGAAAGATTTTACCAGTTAACATTATTTTCCTTTCCCATGTGTTTGTTAAATAAATAGTTTTATGTTCTTCACTTTTCTTTGAGGAAAATTTATTTTTTCCTGAACCTGGTGGGGGAGGAGTGGTTGTGCATTCTCTCAGAGGATATATTTCTAAATTTGGCCAAACCGGAACAGTTTATATACACTTCAACATCCAGAAATTTCTCATATCCCCCCAACAGCCTGTCCTACATGTCACGTCTCTGAAGTCGATATCTTGCTTCACAGCGCTACTCTTTCATGGAGCAGGGCTGTCCTTTTCAGGTAATTCTGTGTAGGGAGTCTCTTCACTTCTTCATTATCTTCATCTTTGTCATTCTGTCCTCCAGCTGACCTGTTCAGGCTGGCTGCTCGTTGTGACACATGAAGAGATCAGGGACACCACCAACAAAAATGTGGGTTAATCTAGGATTTTATTCGGAAGCACTCAGTGTATATACCTCTAAACCTAAAGGCTAATTTTAGCTACAGCTTGCAGGCTTAATCACAGTGCTACAATAAATCTGTCCTATAGGAGAAGGGTTCACAAAGGATGTCTGGACTGCAGGCGTCTCTCTTGAAAGCTGTTTATTGCCTAGGTGAAGTTACAGCAGCTCAGGGAGTGGGTATCCAGAGCCAGCCCTACAGCTGCCAGCTCCAGCTGTAGGCATACCTGAAGCCGCTTGCTGCTCAAGTTACAAAGCATCAGATACTTTTCTTTGCTGAGTATCTTAATACATAACAACCCATAAGCACCACACACAGTACCTTTACATTTGCCTATAGCCTATCATAGCTACTACCATCACCATATGTCATAGGTTAGCAAGCATAGTCCCGGAAGGGACGTCCTTGCTAAGGGGTGCTTACAGTTTCCTCTGGGAACTGACAGAACCTATCAGCGGCCAGTTTGAATATGGACAATTCTCTAAACCACTTAAAGTTGTGAACACCTCTGTGATCCACATTTAAGAATAGGCAAACTCCCCCTCCAAGCTCTCTCTTGTTTCCGGCGCTGGGACAGGTGGCTGCAGGCCCCGTGTGGGGGCCAGCAGGCCCGGCCAGGCCCTGCTTGGGCCAGGCCGGGCCGGGCCATGGCCATCCTGGAGCCATGGACCTGTTCCAGCCGTGGAACCCCCCCCACTGCCTTGCCGTGGGCAGCCTGAGCAGCTCGGCTCTCCCCCCTCTCCACTGCGATAAGAAAAAATTCAACATTCCAGCTGCAAAGCTGCAAGGCCGAGGTGAGATTAACCCTTTTTATTGCTGTGAAGAGCTGGAAACCTGAGGGAAGAGAGAGAGGAGATGCTTAAAGCTGAAATTCTGTTGTGAAGCTATGATATATCAGTGTATCCTGTTGTAATTTCATGAAGATATGGGGGGTGGAGTGTTCAACTCGTAAGCAAAAGCACCTGCGCCGAGATAGGCAGATGCTGACGCAGCTGTAATTTCATGAGAAGTTTGGACAGGGAGAGATGAACCAGATGAGGACTTTTGCTCCAAACGGGAAAGGAGAAAACCTCAGTTCCTAGAGATGAACCAGATGAGGACTTTTGCTCCAAACGGGAAAGGAGAAAACCTCAGTACCTAGAGATGCTCCCAGAGATAGTCTTAACGATGAAGATGAGGAAGACCCTTTGCTCCCAGGGAAGGAGAAGGGCCTCTGTTTTTGTTTCTGAACGGCTCAACCTTAAAATTGTACCCCAAAAAACTTCAAGAGTGGACCCTCGAAAGCAGTTGCAGGAAAAGCTGCAAGTCGGGGGAAGGGACTCACATGCGAGCAGAGAGACTCCTCTTCCTAAATGGACTGAACAATATTTGGAAGTGGGCGGCTGGCTCGTTGTGATAATGTTTTCATTCATAGCATGAGCAAGAAGAGACTTCTCTTTCTAAATGGACTGAACAAGGTTATTATGGAAGTGGTAACAGACTGAACATCTCAAGGGTTGTCTTTTCACATTGTCAGTGGGAGAAGGGAGGAAGGTGGGAGGAGGAGGAGAGTTCTGAAAGTGGTATAATTTTTTTTTTTCCTTCTTCCCTCTTTTAGATTTGTTAATAAACTTCTTTATATTCTTCCAAGTTTGGTGCCTGCTTTGCATTTCTCCTAATTCTTATCTCACAGCAGATAAACAGTAATGAGTATTTTGGACCAAACCACTACACTAAATTGGTGTTTCTGCCCGGTTACAAACCGAACCCACGACACCATATTATAGTCATTATTATCCAATCACAAGAGTAAGTAAGTTACAATTTAAGCTTACAGTGGAAAATTCTCAGACCTCTCTTCTTCTTGCTACATCAACATTTCTTGTTTGCCTGCCATATCTTTCTTTTTGGTAAAAACCTGTTTTCTATTTACTTATGCTCTTCTTGAGACTCATTTACTTGGTGAAAAACACATCTTTGTTCGTAGTCACATGCCTTTGTCCTATTTCTAAAAATCTCCTTCCAACTCATCTCCAACCTTTGCCTTCTCAGCTATTCAGTGATCACTGGTTCAGCAAAACATCTTTTACTCTATATCAAAACTTGCTTTCATTTCTACATTTGGAGATCCTTCTGCCAAGCCTACATACCTGTGAAACTTTCTTACCAAACTTTGATCCTCTCCAACAAGAGAAAAAGAGAGAGAAAGAGAAAAGAAAAAAAAAAAGGCAACAAGAGAAAAGGAAGGAGGGAGGGACATGGCAGGACATCCTCCTGCCAGGGCTGACGCTCCTCTCAGCCCCTCTCGGCCCCTCTCGGCCCCTCACAGCCCCTCATGGCCCCTCACAGCCCCTCTCAGCCCCTCACAGCCCCTCACAGCCCCAGGCACGGGGCTCCTCCCAAGGAGAAGGGGTCAGGCCCTGCTTGTTCTCCTTTTATTTCGGGCACTTCACAGCAACGAGCACAGAAAGGCTGAACCGGAGCCTTTCCCCAGCGTTTCCCTCGGGGTTAATGCCGAGGCCGAAGCTCTGTGCCGGCGCTGGCCCGAGCGCGAACATCCCTGCAGCCCCCGAGCCTTTGCTGTCCCCCGGGCCCGTTCCCTGTCCCCGAGTCCCGCCCGGCTCTGGCAGCAGCAGGAGCCGCAGCGCAGCGGGCGCCGGCCCGGCCCGGCCGGGGCTGCCGGGCACGAGCAGCAGCAGCGCCGGCCCTTCCCGCCCGCTCCCGCCTCGGCTTCCCAAGGGCTTTTTCCAGGGGAGTTCTGGAGCAGAGCAACCATCACCCCCAAACAGCCCCGATTCCTCAGGGCCCGGCTGTGCTGCCCTGAGCCAGCCTTCAGAGAAAAAAGGAAGGATCGGCTTCCAGCGCTGCTCTCAGCACGGTTTTACTCCCCCTGAGCTGACAGCACGGGGCTGTTGTTGCCTTTGCCTTGGGAACTGGAGATCGCGGCTGCTCTTGCCCCTCTTCTGGTTGCCACCTGAATTTTATCAGAAAACCGCAATTGCCTCTTTCGATCAGCGCTACCCACGGTGCTTTCGTGACAGTGAACTCAGTATTTTTGTCACAGGCATCATGACTAGCAGAGATTGAAATGCTCAGAAGCCTGGAGCCCTGGGCACGGCCGCCAATTGCGGGGCAGCGGCGCAGAGGGAACGTCCTGCGGCCCAAACCTCCTGCTCCTCCCACACAGCGCCCATCCCATCGCTCTCCCCCTCCTGCTCTCCCAGCACGGCACAAATTCCAGCTGGGAGGAGGCTTCCCAAGAAAGGGCTCGGCTCCTGTTACAGCCTGAGTGTCCCTGCAGAAGAACAGGGCATCTTTCAGGCACTTCCACAAGCTCAGGGTTCTCATTTGATCTGGGATGCAAATGGCCTTGTTAGGAAGGATAAAAGCAGAGGAAATGGATTAGAAATTATTAGAAAAAAATCACCCTTCTTCCAGACAAAGTTCACAAAATCATTCCCTGCATTTCTCCTTTTCAGATTATTTCAGTGTCTGAGAGGTCCAGCTTGCATGAACTGATTGTGCTCTTGATTTATAGCAGTGCAAGAGATGTAGACTGATCTAAACTGAACACAGAAACAAAGTACCTCTGTCAGCCCATTTTCATGTTCTAGATCACTTTCCAGATGTCCACGGAGATGTGGGAATGATTATCACACAGCTCTCCATTTCTGGCTGCAGGCTCTGGGGATTCTTTCTCTGAGTTCAGCCAGGGTTGCAGTGCCTAACAATTCCTGGTTCCACCTCCTGATTTCTTAGGTTAGAACAGCCACAATGAAAACCTCACCAATGGCACAACTGCCCAGCCCACAGGGAAAAGAAAGGACAATTTGTAAACTTCTCCCAACATTTGTCCTGCTTTGCTGCAGCACTCGTGCTGCACTCACAGTGTGGGAAGCCAAGAGAAGCTGCAGTTGGTGGCACATCTTGTGACAGGAGCTGCACCTCATTCTCCCAGAAAGATTCTTGAAAAGAGCAGACAGGACTGCAGAGAAGATTCCCAGAAAACTGAAACAGCTTTCCAGAAGTGAAATGAAAATGGAAAGAAACAATCCGAGGTGTTTTCCTCTCTATTTCTGTGCTCCCCTTTTTCATGTTGCACTGCTTCTCCATCCCATGCATTCCAAATGGATCTCACCTCTAAGATCTGTGCCTTAGCAAGTTTTAGACACTCTGAAGTACCGTGAGCTGCACACAGTTTGCCTTCCCCTGTTTTTATTGGAAAGCAATGCTGGAGACAAAAGTGCAGAGCTTGGGTGGGGCACGAATTCTACAGGCAGGGAATGTGGCCCGGCAGTGTCTGACCCTCAGCAGGGACAAGGCACAGCAGCAGCCGAGGGGATTCCTCTGCCACCGTGCAGGAGCCAGGACTCTGGATCCGGGCTGGACACGGCAAAGTTCCCGTGTTTGCACAGACTCAGGGGCTGCCCCCGGGGCGAGCGGGGCTCGGCCGTGGGGAGCGTGGGGCGAGCGGGGAACGGACACGCGGACACTCGGACACGCGGACACGCGGACACTCGGACAAACGGCCCCGGCGCTTCAGTTGCAGCGGCAGCAGCGGCAGCAGCGATCACAAGCGACTCTACACTCTCTCCGTTTCTTGCTCTTGCTCCTCCTCTCCCTCTGTTCCGCACCTTCCCCGCGCCTCCCATTCCCGGTGTCCCCCTCCTCTCTCGGTGTCCCTTTCCCGGTGTCCCCCTCCTCTCCCGGTCTCTCCCCCTCCCCCTGCCGGGCCGGGCCATGGCCCAGGCCCGCCTCAGGCCCCGGGCGGGGCCGCCCCCTCCCCGGCCCCGGGCGTCCCGCCGCGGTCTCGCCTCCGCCCGGCTCTCGCTGTGGCTGTGGCGCTGCCGGGCGGGCATCGGTGCCCGGGGCTGGGGCGGCATCGCCACCCTTTGGCTCCGCCTGTCCCGAGCCCGGCCCCGGCCCCGGCCCCGACGCGGAGTCCGGCTCCGCCCTCGGCTCCGCCCTCGGCGCCGGCCCCGGCTCCTCCCGGGGCCCGCGGAGGACACACGGGGCGCGGCCGCTCCCGCCGCCTCCGCTGCGGCTTCCCCGGCCCGAGCTCCGCCGCTCGGCAGCGCGGCCGCCGGCCCCGAGCCGCCGGTGTTCCGTTCGGATGGGGATGCCCGGGCCGGGGCGGTCGGGGGGCGGTCGGGAGCCGTGTCTGGCCCCGGGCCGAGCGCTGACGGCCGCGTGTCGCCCGCAGGGAAGGCGCAGGAGGCCCTGCAGGAGCGGTACCGGGTGGGTTCGCTGCTGGGCAGCGGCGGCTTCGGCAGCGTCTTCTCGGGCACGCGGCTCGCGGACGGCGCCCCGGTGAGTGGCGGGGCCGGCGGAGGAGGAGGAGGGTGCAGGAGGAGAAGGAGGGTGCAGGAGGAGGAGGAGGGTGCAGGAGGAGGAGGAGGAGGGTGCAGGAGGAGGAGGGCGGAGGAGGAGAAGGCCGGGGCGCAGCGGGGCGGGCGGTGAGCTCAGCCCGCTGCTGCCCCTTGCTCGCAGGTGGCCATCAAATGCGTGCCGCGGGACCGCGTCCGGCACTGGGGCGAGCTGGTGAGTGAGCGGGGCCAGCGGCAGAGCCGGGGCGTGCCGGGCGGCGAGGAGCCGGGGCCCGGCGGGGTGGGAGCCGCCGGGAGCCCCGGAGGGAGAGCGGGCGGGGGCTGAGCGGGGGGCGCAGAGCGTCCCGGGCTGGGTGAGGGGTCCCAGAGCCCTGGCACGGCCTCAGCCCCGCTGACGGCACCGTGCTCCTCCCGCAGCCCGACGGCGCCCGTGCGCCCCTGGAGATCGTGCTGCTGGACAAGGTGTCCACTGGGTTCCGTGGTGTCATCCGGCTCCTGGAGTGGGTTGAGCTGCCCAGCAGCTTCTTGCTGGTGCTGGAGCGTCCGGAGCGGTGTCAGGACCTGTCGGGTTTGCTGGCGGAGCGGAGGTTCCTGCCCGAGGAGGAGGCGCGGGGGCTGTTCGGCCAGGTGCTGGAGGCCGTGCGGCACTGCACCAGCTGCGGGGTCCTGCACCGGGACATCAAGCCCGAGAACATCGTGCTCGACCTGGCCACCGGGCAGCTGAAACTGATCGACTTTGGCTGCGGCGCCTTCCTCCAGGACACAGCCTACACTCAGTTTGCAGGTGAGCCCTCCCAGGGGATGCTCCTGGGCATCTCATGGCCCAGCCTGGGTGTGGCACCGGGGCTTCCCCTCATTGTTGCCGGGATGGGATTAATTCTTAAGCCAAGTTGCTTTAGGGTGGGGCTGGGAGGGGGCAGTTCCCAGCCCTGCTGCCAGCCTTCAGCACCCACTCTGCCCTGGGCTGGGGCTGGAGCGGGGGCAGCCAGCCCAACAAAATCTCCCGTGGGAGTAGCAGAGAGGGGGGTCAGACCCCGTGCACCGGCCGGTTTGGTGTGCAGGTGAGGAAGGGCCTGGACTGTTCTGCTGCCCTGGTTTGCCTTGGCTTCTTGATGTTTCTTGGGGCACTGGAGGCAGGGAGGAGAGTGGGGTTTCGCCACCACTGGGTGGGTTTTTCATTTGCATGTCATGGTTGGGCCTCCCCAGGGCTTCCACTGCCCTTTTCCAACACCAGTGGCCTCTTTTCCAACCGCAAGTTTGTACACAAGTCACAGGTGCTGGCAGGAGGGCAGCGGGTCACCCCATGTGCCACTGGTGCAGCCCCTGCGTGCCCAGGGATGCTGGGGCGAGGCTCTGGGAGCAGCAGCATCCCCTGATGGACTCGGTCTGTGTTCCACAGGAACCCTGTTGTACAGCCCACCCGAGTGGATCCACCACCAACGCTACCACGGCGAGGCAGCGACGATCTGGTCCCTGGGCCTCCTGCTGTACCACCTGGTGGTGGGGAAGCACCCGTTCAGGAGGGGCCAGGAGATCATCTGGGGGCGGATCCTGTTCCCACGACGGCTCTCTCCAGGTGGCTACCTCATCTCTGCGGCACGGGGGGAATAGCAGTGCTGGGAGACAGCAGCGGGCTCAGGAGCATCCCGCTCTGGCAGCTCTGAGCAGGTGGCACATGTCCTGCTCTCCTGCTGCCCTCCAAAGCACAGAATGCATGGGCAAGTTTAGGCACAGCTCTGGGCACAGCCAGCATGGCCTGGGCACGGGAACGGGGGGCAAAGCGGGCGGGATCCTTCTGCAGCTGACTGGTGGTTTCTGCTTTCTGTGCCCAGAGTGCCAGGATGTTCTGAAGAGGTGCTTGTCCATGCAGCCCTTGGCCAGGCCGTCCTTGGAAGAGCTCTTCCGTGACCCTTGGCTGCAGGGTGTTCATGTGCCCTAGAGGATGGCAGAGCCCCACGGGCACAGTGTGATCCAGGGGCCTGGCAGGGAACAGCCCCACCCATCTCTTGGCAATCAGTGGCAAAGCAAAGCAGACTCTTTTGTCCTGCCTGTAGCTCTGAGCAGGGAGCATCAGAAGGGAACACGCAGCTCTTGGGCTGCAGCTGAGCTGGAGGCCTGCTCTGGCAAGCCCTGGTGGCCACCATCCCCCCTGGTTTTGCTTGTCTGGTTCACTGATGGCTGGGGCCCTGGGCAGAACGCTGAGAGCCTGGTGTGGCCCCAGGGAAGGAGAAGGAGCCCCTGGAGAAGCTGTAGCAGGTGGGGCTGCTGCTGCTGGAGCCACCAAGGCCGAGCTCAAGGCCGACAACCTCTTCCTGGAGCTGGCCAGTGGCAGCTGAAGATGATGGCCTTTGATTGTGGCACCTTCTCCAAAGACACGCTCCACGGCCAGTGTGCAGGTGAGTCCAGAGCCAGGGGGATGCTGCCAGAGCTGGGCATGGCACGGCCTGGCCGGGCACCAAAGGTTCCCCCTTTGCTGGGGCGGCTGCAGGGAATTCTTCAGTGGCTGCCAAGCTGCTTTTGGGCTCTGGGCAGCTGCTGAGGAGGTGGCTGTGCCATGGCTGGCTGCAGGCTGGGCACATGTCCTGCCCTGCTGCTCTGCTCCCAAAGGCAGCAATGCTGGGCAGCTTTGGGCCCAGCTCTGAGCACGGCCAGCACGGCCTGGGCACTGCGGGCGGCTGGGACAAGGGGACAGGAGGCTTCAGCTGACGGGCGGGTTCTGCTTTCTCTCCTCACAGCCGGGCTCTGCCGATGCTGAGGCTGCTCCGGGCTCTGCCAGGGCTCTGCTGGGGCTCAGCCCCGGGCACGGCTGGGCCCGCTCTCCCCTCACAGGGCTCTGACAGCTTTGCATCAGACGAGCCCCTTGCGAGCACAGCGACGGAGCTTTCTGCTTTTGCAGGTGAGTGAGACTCTGGTGCAGGCCAAGAGATTGCAGTCAGGGACACACATCCCACTGGCAAGAACCCAAACTCTGCACAGTCCCAGCTGAACGCCTGGATCTGCACAGGGTGTTCTGTCTGTCCCACTCTTCCTTCCTTTTGGGCTGGAATTGTGCCATTGCACTTTCTTCCTCCTCTGGAAGTGCCACGAGTGGGCCCAACCTGGCGAGTGGGCCGTGTTCCTGAGGCAGTGCAGTCTGGAGCTGATGGATGAAGAATCGCCCTTCTCCACGACCAAAGCAGAGCAAAAAGCCCTGAGTGGGACTTGGTGTCTTTAAGAACCCCCTGACAATTTCCAAGGGAATGTGCAGCTCATTGCAGGGTGAGAAGGAAGGGCATCTTCTCCATGAGTTGGGGTGGGACAGAGTTTAGATTGCCAGTCCTGCTCGGAGCTGGCAGGGCACAAGCAATTTCCTATTGCTTCAACCACAATTTAAAATAACAGTGTTGGAAACAAAGCCCAAAATCTTTAACAAAGGACTGCTGAGGTCAGTAAGATGGATCAATGCCCTCAGCATATTTACAAATACCTGAGTTGTCTTTTTGAAAAGATCAGTTACCTCTTAATCTAGAGTTACAAAAGACTTTTCACTCCACATTTGGGTTTTGGTTTTATGTTTCATAATATTTTCTGGGTTTTTTCTTTTTTGTTTTTCTAATTATTTAAACAGAAAACATATCCTGAATGATGGAGCAGCACTGCTGAACATGGGGACATGCAGAGGGAGCAGAAGCAGCTGCCTTTGTCCCCCTGCAGCTCCAAGGCCCAATCTCTGAGCAGACAGGGCTGGCAGAGACTCGCAGGCTCCCTGTTTGCTGTGCTGCCCCACTTGTGAGCGGCCCAGCTCTGCGTGAGGCACAGGGAGAACAAGGGGCAGCTCCCTGCCAGCCCCGCAGCCCAGGCACCCCTCGGGCCCCGGGGCTCGGGGCACTGTCAGCACCCGCTGCTCCAGCGCCCGCTCCTGCTGGCACTGACAGCAACACCCAAACTGTGCCTGATCCCGAGGGAGCAGCAGCAGGGCCTGGATCTGATCCCTGGCTCTGGGGCAGGGCTGGACAAATGACCCCCACAGCAGCAGCAGCAGCAGCAAATGGAGCTGACTTTCAGCACAGCCCCTGCCGCTGTTCCCTCCCGTTGGCAGCGGTGTCACAGCAGCCTGGGGCACCTGGGAGCCCTCAGTGCCAGCAGGGACTGCAGATGGCAGCCCTGGGCTCCTGGAGGGTGTGCAAGGAGCAGAGGTGGGCACTCCCTGTCCATGTGGAGCTTGCAGATGGAAAAGGCTGCTGTGAGCAGGCAGCTCCGAGGGCAGAGAAAGGAGGGTCTCGAGCACTGGATCTGTGCCAGTGCCACAGCCCTGGGCAGCAGCCACCGAGCCCCGGGGGCACAGAGGGCACAGCAAGAGGGACAAAAGCAGCCAAGGGCAGAGACTGGGAAGGGCGAGAGCTGGGAGCAGGAACAGCTGCTCCATTACACTCTTGGAGAAAGCTCTTGGCTGTTTCAAAGCGCTGAAAGGCGTGAAGGGCACAGAGGAGGCCACAGCAAACAATGCTCCTGTTTTCACAGCCTCCCCTCTCCGTGTGCCAGAAGGAATTGGATGAACTGTATTCTTCTCTCCGAGTCATCTCGTTCAGCATGAGCAGCTCAGCACCAGGAGCTGAAGGAGCTGAAGCCTTAGGCCACAAGAGCTGAGCAAGAGGAGACTTTTGACCAAAGTAATGCTGGTGCCATGGACCTGGCTGAATGCAGCAGACAGAATCCTGGAATGACAGAATCCTTCCTGTTGGAAAAGACCTCTGAGCTCATCGAGTCCAACCATTAACCCAGCACTGTCAAGCCCAGCACTAAACCACATCCCTGAAGTGCCAAGGCCTGGACAAGAGGCCCTGAGCCAAAGGTGACCTCTGGATGAACCTTCCAACCAAAGGTTATCTTTGTATCTGCTCATTACCGAGATATGCATGATCATTAGCGTTGTGATTGATGTATCCTCTCATTAGTGAAACATGTATTGACCTTTCTGTGTTTAGACACCAGACAAGGCCATGAAATCCCACATCTGGCCTTGTTTGGGGCTGTATGGTCAAAGGCAGCTGCCTTGGCTCCTCCTTGAGCCCTGGCCAGGCTTAGGAGGAAGCCAAGAGGAGGATGAAAGCAGATGTTCCCGCACTAGAAGTGCTGTCAGTTTGTTTCTCCAGCACTGTCAAAGCTGGGCCCTCTCCCAGCGGGGTTGGAGCCTCAGCTGTGGCTGGAGGCAGCTGCAGGAATTCCCAGTGTCCGCGAGTGGCTCTCCAGTCCTTGGCTGGGACAGCTTCCCCCAGCTGATGGGTGGCTCTGGGTGCTGGTAAAGTCTGAGGGGAACTGGGGCTGCATTTTGGTTAATCACTGCAGGCAATCTTTGGCAGGGATGATTGGGGGCATTGCTGAGCTGCTCCTGCTCTGATTCTTTGCTGCTTTGAGCTGTAGCAAATGACACAGTTCCTTCAGTTGGTGTCTGTGTCTTTGGTGCTGGCCCTGCCCACTGGTACAACAAAACTGGTGTAGTCTGGCCGGATCGCACCAAAATGTCACTTTTTAAATGTAAATGTAAGGAATCAGTCCTGTCCGAAATCCCAGATGGGAAGAGCTTCCCTGGAGTTCGCTGGCTCTGGAGTGGGCTGCGGTCGGAGCACCGTGCGAGCAGTGGGGCAGTTGGTTAAAAGGAGCTGAAGCGCTGGATGTCTTAAAATGCATCCAAAAATTGGATATGGAAAAAGGAAAAGAGCTTGTGGGTTTGGGAAGAGGAGGATGGATTTTGTTAACAGCGTATTGGAAGCAGCACCAACAGAAGGAACAATTGTTGTTGGAATGCTCCCACATGGAGCAATAGAAGAAGTTTTTAATCTTGAGCTCAAATGTCTTTGTGCAAGTGAACTAATAATAATATCCTAGTTGATATATATATAAAAGAATATTTATATTGTATATAAATAATAATGTGAAATAGTGCTGACAATACGAATTCTTTAGATGTAACACTATTATTATTATATAATACTACTATATAATTAGATGTAACACTAAATACCCTCCAGAAAATGGTTGGCCAGGACCCAAAGGTTACTGGTAAACTCTGTGAGATTGCATACAATGAATAAAGGAGGAAGGGATGGAATTGGCTGTTTTTATAGGGTTTGCTGATACTGTGATCTGGAATGCTTTGTCTGTTCCTGTGAAAAAGAGAGTGATGAAGACTGCTGGGTTTTTCATATCCCAGGCTATGCACAAGCTGCAGGATTGGTTGAGCAGATGAAGGGGTTGTTAAAAGAGCAGCTGAAAAAATGCGGAGATGGGAACCCGTCCTGATGGAGAACCCATCTCCCAGATGTGCTCCATAGCCTTAACAATGGGCCCGCTGGGGAAATGGAAACCCCTGGGTGTGCCCGGCTGCACCCAGTCTGCAAATCCACCCATGGACAGGGAGACTTGGACTTCCTGGGAAATCGTTCTGGGTGCGATGGGCCCTGACAGGGCCACCCCAGAGGCTGCAGGGCTGGGCCTTCCTGCATTAGGATTAATTGGGATAAATCAGGAGCAAGGGAGAGTTATCAATGCAGGAATAGGAATTCAGATTCCTCCGGGACACTTTGGTTTGATAACTGCTTGCTGGAGCTTGGCCTTGCAAAGTGTTCATGTCATGGGAGGAGGAATTGATGCAGATTATCAAGGAGAAATCAAAGGAATTCTGGTAAACAATAGTGAACAAGATTGGATTATTTAACTCCATGACAGGCCGGCACAATTACTGATACTGCAGGTTTATAAACAATTGTGAAAAAAGGAGATCCACCTCAAATGACCACTGTTGGTGGAGAGAAAGGGTTTGGATCCAGCAGTCCTAATAATGGAGCCCGAGTGTGGGTCCAGAGGCCCAATGGCCCTCCCGAGGCAGCTGAAGGAACAGCTCCGGGGAAAGACAGCACTGTTTGAACCCTGGAACCCGGGCAGGAACGATGGGAATGTGTCCCTGCAGCCAAGTGTTCTGTGTGAGAACAAGGAGATGTTACAGGATATTGTTTCACAGATCCTGCCAGACCCAATCTCCCTGTTTGCCCCCATGGCCCCTCTGGAAAATGCTCTGATCCACGGGGCTCCATGTGAAGGCTGATGTGACTCTGAGTGACTTCCACACGGATTCCAGCCAGGAGCCTGGGTGCCCCTCAGGGACTGGGACCCGGCACCTCTCCAGCCGAAGGGGAAAGGACCCCACCAAGCCTTGTTACCCCCGACACGGCGGTAAAGCTGAACAGCAAAGGACCTTGGGGGCATTATTCTGGAATTAAAAAGGTGCCAGCTCCATGGACAATGGAATTATTGTTCCTAACCCCAATGAGACTGAGGAAAAAGAGTGATGCCTCCCTTTAGGGTGCTTCAGCAACAACTGCAAGGAAGAGTTATATGTTAAGAGAACATTTTCCACCCAAAGAGTGCCTTGGATTTCAGAAAGCCAAAGATTCTGGTTCACCCTGTGCCCCACATGCGCTGCCTCGTCCTGTGGAGTTCACATTAACGAGCTGAATCGATTATTAGAAGAAGCAGCAAATGATACTGTTAAAATATCCAACAGCACATCCTGTGAGCTCCAACAAACACGAACGGGGGCTCTGCAGACCCGCATGGCCTTGGATTATCTGCCTGCTGGCCAAGGAGGAGCCTGGGCTATTCTAGGACAGGAATGCTGCACTGTTATCAGTGATGGGTTTGAAGTCCAACAGTCAGGAATCACCTTGATGGGAAGAGCAGTGGAAGAGTGGCAGAAAGAAGAAAATTCTCCTTGCTGGGATTGGCTTTGGGGCTGCCAAACTGGAGGCTGCTGCGAAATGCATTTGTGGCAGTCACTGTAATCACTGCAGTGTGAGCACTTGGTGTGTTATGATTCCATGTTAGAGCTGTTGTGACACTTTGTGCTGGGAAATGGAGCACTGAGACTTGTCTAAAAAGAGACACAGTCTCACGAAAAAGGGGGATTTGATAAAGAACAGAGAATAGCAACTAATGAGGCATGTTTTAAAAGGAATGTGAATTATAGCTCTGAGTGATGACCTTGAGCAGCACTTAATTGGAGAACAAGAGGTGATGCCTTTATGCCTGATACCTAAATCTAAGACTCCATTATTAGAAGAATTGTTATGAAGGTTGCAGTTCATGTCTAGGTCAAAGCACTGATTGAAATTCCAAGGCCTGAACACCAGGCCCTGAGTGAGGCCTGAACAACAGGCCCTGGGCCACAGCTGACCTCCTGATGAACATTCCAACCAAATGTTATATTTGTATCCCACTCATTAACTCATTAACAAAGTACTTTTAACAATATGTTCTATGTAACCAGGCATTGGTGAAACACAGATTTACCTTTCTGTATTTAGAAACCGGACAAGGCCACATCTGGCCTTGTCTGGGGCTGTATGGTCAAAGGCAGCTGCCTTGGCTCCTCCTTGAGCCCTGGCCAGGCTTAGGAGGAAGCCAAGAGGAGGATGAAAGCAGATGTTCCCGCACTAGAAGTGCTGTCAGTTTGTTTCTCCAGCACTGTCAAAGCTGGGCCCTCTCCCAGCGGGGTTGGAGCCTCAGCTGTGGCTGGAGGCAGCTGCAGGAATTCCCAGTGTCCGCGAGTGGCTCTCCAGTCCTTGGCTGGGACAGCTTCCCCCAGCTGATGGGTGGCTCTGGGTGCTGGTAAAGTCTGAGGGGAACTGGGGCTGCATCTTGGTTAATCACTGCAGGCAATCTTTGGCAGGGATGACTGGGGGCATTTCTGAGCTGCTCCTGCTGTGATTCTTTGCTAATGATTATGTGCTTTGCTGAGCTTATGCTTTTGTGACTTTTTGCAGATTTGCATTTTATAAATGGCACAACCCCTTCAGTTGGTGTCTGTGTCTTTGGTGCTGACCCTGCCCACCAGCAAAACAGGGCCCCATCCTGCCTGAGTGTTACCTGGGAAGAGAAAACCCCTCACTCCAAATGTCCCCCCTTCCTCCTTGTTCCCCCCACTTTATACACTGGCCATGATGTCCTGTGGTCTGGGATATGCCTGGGGTCAGTTGGGGTCAGCTGTCCTGGCTGTGACCCCTGCCAAGCTGCCCCGCACCCCCAGCCCCTCGCCAGCGTGGCCGGACGAGGGGCAGGAAAGGCCTTGGCTCTGTGCAAGCTGAGCAAGAACAAAACCATCTCAGTGGGAGCAACACTGTGCTCAGCACAGAGCCAAACACAGCCCCAGAGAAAGGCCTGGCAAGGAAATTCCCTGTGGCCCAGCCCACAGCAGCACCCCATGGCCACCCAGCATCACCACGGCTCCACGGGTTCCTTTCCATGGCCCCGGCCCTGGCCACGGGACCTTGGGCTGGTGGCCACGGCAGCCGCCTGTGGCCCAGGGCTGCGTGCCCGTGTCCATGGCAGCAGTGCCCGGCCACGGGCCCTGAGTGCAGGTGACCGTGCCAATGCCCATGGCAGCGGGGCCAAGCGTTGGTGTCCGTGGCACCAAAGTGAGGAACGGGTCCCTGTGGCCGCTGCCGTGGCACCTGAGGGCATCAGCGAGTGTCACTGCAATTGTAGCTGGCACCAGCCCGGCACCGCTCTGTCCTGAGGGCTGCCATGGCAGCCGAGGGCAGCCACAGCTCTGCGGGCAAGTGGCCACGGAGCCTGACTGCAGCAATGGGGCCTGGGGGGGTTTCCAAGGGCACTGGAACTGCTGAGGGTTGCCATGGCATCCAACCCCCTGGGATGTCACACAGCCACCCTGGGATGTCACACAGCCACCCTGGGATGTCACAACCCATTCTGTGATGTCACAACCACTCAGTGATGTCATAGTCCACTCTATGATGTCAGACTTCTGCTCTGTGATATCACAGCCATGTCTGTGCTGTCACAGCTCACTCTGTGAGGTCACATAGCTCACTATGCGATGTCATTGCCACTCTGTGATGTCACACACCACCTGTGATGTCACAGGCCTTTCTGTGACATCACACAGCTGACTCCATGATGTCATACAGCCACTCTGTGATGTCACAGCCTGTTCTGGGATGGCCCAGCCCTCTCTGTGATGTCACACCAATACCCTGTGATGTCACAGCTCACTCTGTGATGTCACACAGCCCCTTCCTGACATCACAGCTGCTCTGTGGGTCTGTGACACAGGCACAGAGGTGTTACCAAAACTTCAGTGAAACAAAACCTCCTCAGCACCAGCGCAGCACGAAGCAGCAGCATTCTTTATTGGGCCGGATGCACGAGGGGAGAGCCCCTCCCAAAGCCGTGGGTGCCGAGTTCAGGAATGTTCCTGTTTGCAGACTGTGCTTCACAGACACATTCCCAGATTGTCCCACCAGAAACACACACACAATCATCATTGCCCCAAAATCATTGCAGATTTCCCCCACCCCTTTGCACATCCCTTCTTCTGCCCTGGGGGTCTCCTTGGGGGTCCCTGGTGGTCGCTGACCCCAAAGCCAGCCCTGACTGCCCGGTGAACTGGTGAAAGTTGGCACACCTGGGCTGCTTGCTGCCCACAGAATCAGCCTTGGGCGGGTCCATGGCCAGTGGCTTTTGGAGAAGAAGCATTGTATGAACCCACCAGGTGCAAACGGTTTTTCATCTGGCAAATTTCCCCCCCTTGGAGGGCTGTGAAGCTTCTCTTCCCTTCAAGCTTTCAGAAGCCTCACTCTGCTCCTTTACTCACACCCCACGAGTTTCTCAGCTGCTTTCACAACCATGTTCTTTACACAGCTCAAAGCAAGTGTCATAAGCACAAGTAGTGCTGTGATCCCAGTTAGACTTTGCAAAAGTGAGGCCAACCATCAGTCAGGGAAAATCCAAGTCCTCTAAATATTTTATCCAAACAGTTACTGTCTAACCCTCCCCTTAATTCCCTGCTGGATGCAGCAACCAATTTTATCCTCTCTACCTGATCATCCAACCCAGCATCACATTTGGAATGTGCACACAACAAGTGTTGCTGTTTCAGTTCAAGAATCCACACACTCCCTGTCCATGTAGCAGCAATAGGGCTAAAGCCAATCTGCTCTGGAAGGTCATTTTAGCTGGGGCTGGCAATTGTTCCTTTATTTCAGCAAACCCCAAAGGAGCTGCATTCACTGAAGTTCCCATTTGCAGAGCCCAATGGTGTGGGGCTGGTCTGTTCCTAAAGGCAGATCTTTGCGGAGCAGGGATGGATTCTAAAATCCATCCCGCTGGAGTTCCCGCACTGGGATGTTTCCCAGTTCCATCCCCTTTAACCTTTCCCCACAGTCGGGTTCCCAGTGGTGACTCCTTGCACGAGGGACGGAACGTTCATACCCCCAGTGTCCGTGGTGCTCCTGATTCTCCCAGGGGCAAACGTGTGCTCCAAATTCCATCCCTTCCCACCCATCCTGGGGCTCCTAAGGATCTGACCGTGTCCTGCTGACACTCTGTGCCTCTCCAAGGCTCCTTGTTTGTTGGCTCAGCCCAGGTGTCCCTGAGAAAGGCAGAATCATTTCTACAAACACAGCCCAGCCTCAGAGCCTGGGCCACAGCCAGGAGCCGCTGGACCTCAGCATTCCAAACAGCTCAAGTGTCTGTCCCAGGGCAATCCCACTTTTCCTTGGTCCTGGGATCCTTTGGCCTTGACCTTGTTAAATCAGGATATTTTATACCCACCTCTAAGGGGTCCTGTGGGAGGCCTGGGCTCCCTGCCCAGCCCAGACACCCCTGAACTGGCTGGAAACATTCCCAGTGTCCTGTCTGAGGGCCATTCCATACTGCTGGAATTTGACAGCCCCAGGGGGTATCAGTGCAATCTGTCAGCTGATCAATATTTCCTGAGGTAATTTCCAGATCTGTTTTGGAAATGTTACAATTCTCAGCACTATTGTTCTGAGGTGTCCATGGTAAGGAATATTCTCCTTCCATCCCTGTCCAGCCCACACGTGTTCCCAGATTTTTGTCAAATTGCTGACTGAAGCTCCCCATGGAACTGGATTTTCTGCAGAGGTTGGTGTTGGCACACAAGCTGTTACAGGGGTTACATTCTGTCATCTGCCAACATCTCGCACTGACTTTGAAAACCACATTTCCCTTCCCAGAAGTTGGGAACATCATTTCGATTATTATTATAAATACACAATTATTGATCATCTCCATCTAGATCCAATAAATAGTATCCCCTTAGAAAATCATATTCAATACCTAAAACAATAGGATTTATGTAAAACCCCAAACCCCACGGTGTCAGTCAGTCTTGTTTCTGCTGTGTTTAATGTGTGCTCGCTGGTTTTACCCACATGTGATGAACCCCAAGTTGGATTCCTTCTACCTTGAGTGCAGGGTAGGTTACCAGGAGGACTTGAGATGGTCCCTTCCACTTTGGCTGGATTGTTCCAAAATTCCAGGTTCTGGTGCACACCGCATCTCCTGGTTGGAAAGGATGCACAGGCGAGTCCAGCCCCAATGATCTGTTGAGAACCATGCACCTTTTAAGGCTTACAAGAGTTAGTCCCAGTGCTATTAAATATTCATTTCGGTAAAGCTTCTGAGACTTCCCTTGGCTTGTTGGTGCCACATGGGAAAGCTTCTGGCCATCCAGAAAAAGGATCCACCAATGCCAAAATGTGCCAGTGCCCCTTCTGCCTGGGCACTTCTGCAAAATCAGTTGGCCAAAATCACCTGGTGATTCCCATTTAACCAGCCCTGCAGGCAGCCTTCTTCCTTCAAAACCAATCCCATCTTTCTCAACAACTGATCTATCATTTTTTGCCATTTTGGTGCTTACTAGATGCCTTTGTAAACTGGCCACCAGATTCTCCATTTCCTCCTGTGTTTGCTGATGTTTTAGTTCCGTTCTACATTAATTGTGGAGCTACAATTACCTGCCCACACGGGGTTACCAATCACCTGCTGGGATTTTCCGTAGCTGCTGCTCCTGCTGGGGCTGACTGCCTGTCCTGATCACTGGAATCTGGTTGTTGTTGCAGAACATTCCAGTTTTTGCTAGGTATTAGTGCAAGGAGAGCTTTTGCAGCCCCCTCTTGAGCTGTTTGGTCAGCCAATGGATTCCCTGGATTACCTGGGGAGTCTCCAAACCCATGGGCTTTACAAGGGCAGCAGGGCCACTTCTTTTGGCTTTGGCACACTCTGCAGTAGGGGACTGATTTCTTTTTGTACTCACTGGAGACCTCTGTGCCCTTTCCTTCCATGTGGCTCCCTGGGCGTGTATTATTGCAAACCCAGAGTTCAAATCAGTCCATATGGTCACCCTTTGTCCTTCAGGGATTTCTAGGCAAGGTCATTCATTCTGCTTTTTGTGCTGCTCTGTTCAAAGCTAAAGCCTGGCCTTCTAGGACCTGGCTCGAGGTTGCCACTGCACACCCAGCTGCCCGTTTCCCATCCGCACCACGCTGCTCCCACCAGGGTGCAGGGCCAGTGCTGGCTCCTGCATGGGATTGCTCTCGAGGTCACAGAGTCTGCCAGAACACACTTGTTCCATGCATCCCAGGCAGTCATGGCACAAAGACTCCAAGCCTTCTCTTAGAAGGGACTTGAACACTTCCCTGTTCCCACCTTGGGGACCTTGAACCAAACCCTGCAAAGCTTTTGCTGCACCTTACAGGCAGGTCAACAGTTTACACCAGGAAAGGAAAAGGAAAAGGGAAAAGAAAAGGAAAAGGAAAAGGAAAAGGTGCCTTGATCTGAGCAGGGCTCTTTCTCTGATTTCCTTTGGAGCAGGGATCAAAGGCTCTCCCCAGAATCCTTCCGTGCTGCCTGCAGGTGCTGCCATCCCTCAGATGTGTTGGAATTCCAGAGGATGAGGCCACGGGGTGTCCCAATGGTGCCTTGGTTCCATGGCCCCGCAGTGTAACCATGGTGTCCTTGGTTCTGCAGTGGCACAATGGACCCTTCATTCCATGAGGCCCCACAGTGTGGCAATGGTCCCTTGAGTCCAGGAGGCCCCACAAGGTCCCAATGGTGCCTTGGTTCCATGGCCCTGCACTCTCACAATGCTCTCCTTGGCTGCACAAGGTCCCGCAGTGGCACAAGGGTCTCCTTGGTGCAGAGACCAGGGCAGAAGGGTTCCACAAGGCCCCACAGTGTCACAAGGATCTCTTTGGATCTGCAGTGTCAGAACTGACCCTGGGTTACACGAGATCCTCCTGTGTCCCAAGGGCTCGTTGGTTCCACAGGGCCTGATTCTCTGACACTTCAAAGATGGTGTTGGACAGTTTCTATTTTCCCGCAGTTTGGTGGCGAAAGGAGCATGCAGGGCAGAGCACGGAGATGCTGCTGCTGTCTGCCCAGGGGAAAGGGCCCAACAAGGCTGAGGGGCTGGGAGGCTGCTGGAAGGGCCGTGCCCCACATGGTGCAGCTTTCCTGGGAGCGAGGGAGGGAACAGCAGCAGAGACACGCACTGCCCCACAGAGCAGCTGGGCAGGGACACTGGGCATGAGGAGGAGGAAATGTCCCTCCCAGGGCAGCGCTGGGGCAGCAGAAGCACCCAGAGGGAGGATGAGCTCAGGGCATGTGTGTGTGCCCAAGGCACAGAGGGTGAGGCTGGGCACAGCTCAGGCCAGGGCTGGCAGTGGCAGGGCAGAGCTGGCGGGGCAGCGAGATGGGAGTGTGCAGCCTGCAGGGACACAGCAGCAGCTGTGGGACAGCGCAGGACAAGCTGTGCTGGACATGGCCAAGGGCCCTGGCAGGGCTGGCAGTGCCCAGGAGAAGCCAAGCCTTGGTGCCCTGGGGCACAGCAGCGTCTGGGCCACCAAGGGCTGGGAGGAGACACCTTGTCCTGAGGCCCTGGGTCCTCTTGGCACAGCCCCAGCAAGGCTGGGCACTGTCAGCCCCTTGTCCTGCCCTCAGCATCCCCCCACATCCCAGTGGCCTCAGGGATCTGCTGGAAGGAGTCCCTGCGGAGCCTTGGTCAGGAATGGCCCTGGGGGCTCCTCAATGCTCCCAGGGACTGCAGGGTTTTCAAAGGACTTTGGCTTTGGCTTTTGCCTGGGAGCCTCTGAGAGCTTTGTGCAATCCTGGCCCCCAATTCTCTGCTCTAATGAGTCCCTGGAGATTCTTTGTCAGTAACAATACTCAGTGGGGCTCATTAATGCTTTCAGATACTCCAGGGTAGTTAAAGTACCTCTTTTTGACACTGACTCTCTGAAAGGTTTGTGAAGTCACAGTCTCCAATTATCTCCTTCAATCAGTCCCTTGAGAGCCTTGGTCATTAACAACAGTTCATTAGTGCTTCAAGGTACTTCTGGTTTTTCTAAGGTACTTTCCTTTTCCCACACTTGAGTCTCTGAGAGGTTTGTGCAGTCATGGTCTCCAGTCATCTGCTTTAATCAGTCCCTTGAGAGCTTTGTACTGACACACATGTATTGGCAGCCACTGAAGGATTGGCTGCAGCCGCCCCAGCAAAGGGGGAACCTTTGGTGCCCGGCCAGGCCGTGCCATGCCCAGCTCTGGCAGCATCCCCCTGGCTCTGGACTCACCTGCACACTGGCCATGGAGCGTGTCTTTGGAGAAGGTGCCACA
Organism: Coloeus monedula; assembly: GCF_965178545.1. NCBI lineage: Eukaryota > Metazoa > Chordata > Aves > Passeriformes > Corvidae > Coloeus > Coloeus monedula. The sequence goes on along the minus strand of NW_028120601.1, from coordinate 39,007 downwards.
ATCAAAGGCCATCATCTTCAGCTGCCGCTGGCCAGCTCCAGGAAGAGGTTGTCGGCCTTGAGCTCGGCCTTGGTGGCTCCAGCAGCAGCAGCCCCACCTGCTACAGCTTCTCCAGGGGCTCCTTCTCCTTCCCTGGGGCCACACCAGGCTCTCAGCGTTCTGCCCAGGGCCCCAGCAGACAATCAATGAACCAGACAAGCAAAACCAGGGGGGATGGTGGCCACCAGGGCTTGCCAGAGCAGGCCTCCAGCTCAGCTGCAGCCCAAGAGCTGCGTGTTCCCTTCTGATGCTCCCTGCTCAGAGCTACAGGCAGGACAAAAGAGTCTGCTTTGCTTTGCCACTGATTGCCAAGAGATGGGTGGGGCTGTTCCCTGCCAGGCCCCTGGATCACACTGTGCCCGTGGCTCTCTGCCATCCTCTAGGGCACATGAACACCCTGCAGCCAAGGGTCACGGAAGAGCTCTTCCAAGGACGGCCTGGCCAAGGGCTGCATGGACAAGCACCTCTTCAGAACATCCTGGCACTCTGGGCACAGAAAGCAGAAACCACCAGTCAGCTGCAGAAGGATCCCGCCCGCTTTGCCCCCCGTTCCCGTGCCCAGGCCATGCTGGCTGTGACCAGAGCTGTGCCTAAACTTGCCCATGCATTCTGTGCTTTGGAGGGCAGCAGGAGAGCAGGACATGTGCAACTTGCTCAGAGCTGCCAGAGCGGGATGCTCCTGAGCCCGCTGCTGGCTCCCAGCACTGCTATTCCCCCCGTGCCGCAGAGATGAGGGATCCACACAAAAGGAACCACACCAGGAGCCCACTCTTTCATTGCCTGCCAGAAATGGGGCTCATTTTGCTCTGCATTCCTTTCCTAGCAGGTGTTATCTATTAAAAATAAGAGAAGAAAGAAAAGAACCATAAAAAGTATGAGATGAAAACAAAACCCAAATGTGGAGTGAAAAGTCTTCTGCAACTTTGGATTCAGAGAGAATTGATATTTTTCAAAAGACAAATCAGTTATTTACCTTTGTTTTTGTTTCATTCAGTGCTTACATTGTTTCCTTCCTTCCTTCCTTCCTTCCTTCCTTCCTTCCTTCCTTCCTTCCTTCCTTCCTTCCTTCCTTCCTTCCTTCCTTCCTTCCTTCCTTCCTTCCTTCCTTCCTTCCTTCCTTCCTTCCTTCCTTCCTTCCTTCCTTCCTTCCTCCCTTCCCTCACAAGCCAATTCTCGCCCCATTGAAGGGGTGCAAAGCAGCAGGACCCCCTCCCAACTGGGGTCCCCTCACCCTCCCAAAATGTGGGGACTTCACCTCAGCCCCTCAAATTGCAGGGGGTTTACGGCACCTTCCCCAAATTCACTGCAACCTCCCAGAAGCCACTTAGAGGCCCCAAAATTGTAAAAAAGCAGGAGCCTCCCCAAAAGCAGCTCCTGCTTTCCCTCCCTGAAATGCCCCACTGCAAGTGCCAAAACCACCCCATTCCTCCCAAATTTCATCCCACCTCAATGATGCCACCCCCACCCATCCCATCCCATCCCATCCCATCCCATCCCATCCCATCCCATCCCATCCCACCCCATCCCATCCCATCCCACCCCATCCCATCCCACCCCACCCCTCCTGGACACCAATTCCCCTTCTGTGCTTCCTGACTCCCCACAGCCGGGCCTTGGGGCTGACGGATCGAGCCATTTGGGGCTGCCATCGACACACTGGGGCTGGCTTTGAGTTGATTGCAGGCACCCGCTCAATCCCTCCATCCCAAATGGGAGCTTGGAACCTCTCCTCAGGCCTTGCTGTTCTTATGAGCTCACCTCAAGTCCTAAAAGGAGCCCATTCAGAACCTCTCAACATTGCCAGAAACAGCAGCATCCCTCCCAAAATGGGCTCCCTGGCTCCCTGACAATAGGTCCCCCTTCCAAGGAACAGAGCCCCCCTCTCAGAACCTCTCCCGAAGCATTGGGGGGACCCCAAAATTGCCTCAGGAATGGGACATACCCTGACATCCCTTCAGGAATGTGGGATACCCCAGAACCCACTGAGGAACGGGGTCCCCGGGGCCTCATCATGCGCAGCCTTCAGCTGTCTCAGGCAGAGCCCATCCCGCCCTCAGCAGCCCCAGCCCAGCCCAGCCCAGCCCTCCTGGGCAGGAAGCCCCAATGGCCGAGCCGGCCTGGGACACTTGCAGGGATGCGGGGGCAGCCGCAGCTTCTGGGGCCAGCCTGGGCCAGGCCCTGAGCGCCCTGCCAGGGAACCATTGCTGCCCCACATCCCATCTCAGCCTGCCCTCGGGCAGCGGGAAGCCGTTCCCTGGGGCCCGGCCCCGCAGGCCCTTGGCAAGAGTCTCTCTCAGCCAGCAATTGCTGCTCCTCCCTGCTGCGGGGCCCAAGCTGCAAGTTGATTTTCTGCCGCTGGCCCCGGCCCAGCCCCGAGCCAGGGCCAGGACCTTGCCCTGGAGCTCTGCGGGCGCTGCCTTTGTGCGGCCGCAGCGCAGCGGCCGCAGCTCGGAGCTGCCCTTTGTGTCCCCGCCGGCAGCTGCCAGAGCTGGCGGGGCTGGGCCAGGGCCGGGCCAGCCCCGGCCTTCCCGGCTCTGGGACACAGCGGCGGCAGCCCCAGCCTTCCAGCCCTGCACACGCTCCCACACGAGCCTCCAGAGCCGCGGCCACGCAACGCAACTGACCGGCCGCTGACCCCCCAGCCTGGCCTGATGGCCATTCCTCTGCCCACACCTCGGCCAAGCTCCCCTTGGCCACCTCCTGAGCCACAGTGCCACACACAAGTGGCACATACAGCTACAGAGCTCTGCCCACAGCTGGCAGGGAACGTTCATTCAACAGAAAAACCACCAAGAAAAAGAGAACTGCCCCCAGCAGAGCTGTTCCCTCCTGCAGTAGTTACACCTGCACACCCACAGCGCCTGAGACTGCAAGCAATGAGCATTCCCTGGGCACATGTGCAGCCCAAGCAGCTCGAGGACAGCCTTGCAGCAGGACTGCTCTCAGCTGAGCCAAAAAGGCCCCTCTGGCAGCTGCAGGGCCATTGCAAAGGGCAAGGGCCAGAGCCTGGGCCCACGGCGGAGGAAAGGGCTCTCAATTCCCCTGCCCTGGCACCTCAACCCTGTTCCCAGGCTGCTTCCCACACAGGATTCCTCTGCAGGACTGCGGAAAGCTGAGAGGCAGCTCTGGCTTCTCCACTTCTCCTGTGCTAAAGCTGCCTGGCAGAAGAAATGGAGGGACAGCTCTGGTGGCACAATCCCTCCCGGCCCAGGGCCCAGCGCTGGGAAGGTCTTTCCGTGCCGAGGCTTTGCTGCGGCCAAGGAAAGCTCCTGGCTCAGGGTCACCTTTCCTGCTGGGCCAGAGCCCCCGAGTGGCCCAGCAGCAGCAGAGAATTCCAGCACAGCCCCGGCACGGGCAGGGCGGCCCTGGGCGGGCTGCGGGAGCCGGCAGTGCCTGAGCTCAGAGCAGCTGAGCCCGGGGGCTCTTGGCCAAGGCCAAGGCCCAGCGAGCATTTCTCAGCTCGCAGGGCGGCCTGGAAAGGTGCTGGGGGGGATCATTCACCCCCCAGGGGGTCCCAGTGGCTCCCAGGATTTCCATCTCCGTGCTCCCAGCGCTGCTCCCAGCCCTGATCCCTGGGGATGGCAATGTCCCGCTCCCTTCCCGGGGCAGGCTCACACCTGAGCCAGGTGTGCAGGGCAGGACCTTGCCCTGAGCCCAAGCCCTGTCCCCCCTGCAGGATCTGCTTCCCATCGGCCTCTTCCTCCTGCGGCCCCAAGCCCAGCTCGGTGCTGAACGAAGGGCGCTGGGCCGGGGTCATCCCCCGGCGGGGGCTGCGCACCCCCTCTGCCCCCTCCCCAAATTCCCTCCCGGGGCAGCAGGGGCTGGCTCAGGAGCCCTGTGGGCAGGGAAGAGGGGGTGACACCGGGATGGGGGAGGTCACACACGCTCTGAGGGGACACACACAGCCCCTGGGGACCCCCCCTCACCTTCTCGTGCAGTGCCAGGAGGGTGAACCCCAACATGGAGCCCCCGACCCATGGCAGCATCTTGGGGGTGGGGTCTGGTGGCAGCTTTGGGGGTCTGCGGGAGAGAGCACAACTGCCCTAAAACCCCCTCCCAGCCCCACAGCCATTCCCAGACCCCTCAAATCACCCCACAGCTCCTGGCCAGGAACCCCCCAACCACTCCCTGCATCATAAATGACCCCAAGAACCACAAAATTCTCTCCAAGCCACACAGCCCAGCCAAGATCACCAAAACTCTCTCAGAGACCACCCCAAAAGGCCCCTCCAAGCACCACCAATGCCCTCAAGAGACACAAAAGCCCATCCCAGTCCCCCAAGGAGCCCCCAGACCCCCTCCCACCCCCCATGGCACTGACCAGGACAGGCTGGGGCACAGGAACATCCACAGCCCAGAGCAGCTTGGGCACTTCAGCAGCGATTTGGGCACTTTGGAGGTCACACCCCAAAGGGGGAGACCCAGGCCAGGGACTGGGACAGACAACCGGAATTCCTGGAGAACAGATGGGCTCAGGTGAACATGTTCTGTCAGCACAACTACGAGACTGTGGCCCCAATCTGCCCAGCTTCAGACCCCACAACACTCAGATCCTCCCGAATATTCCCCTGAACAGCAAAGTCACCCCCAAATTCCGGTAAAATGGTGCCGCTTTAGATCTCTTTGTTTAATTTCTTTATTTTTACCCCAATTTTGGTTGTTTCAGTAGGATTAACACAGAAGTTACTTAGGCTGCAGAAGATCTCCAAGATCATCCAGGGTTGCTTGATACCACCAGAAAAAACAATTGGACAGAGTAGATGAAAATTTAGGGTGTAAAGGTCAAAAATCAGCTCTTCCCAATGAATCTCCAATGTTGATCTGAGTCCCAATGGATGTTCCTGCCCCTGCATTCACCCAGGTGCCTACAGGGATCCAGGAGAACGTGGAGAGCACCAGCCAGGGCTCTTCCCAACCTGGATCACAGGGAATGTGGGTCACCAGGGCTCTGCCAAACGTGGCTCCTCTGATGGGAGATGGAGTTGGAGCAGAGGACAAAGCTCTTGCCACAGTCGGGGCACTCGCAGGGCTTCCCTTAGCGGTGCCTCTGTTGGTGTTGGGTCAAGGTAGAGCTCTGTGAGAAGCTCTTCCCACACTCAGGACACTCGTAGGGCCTCTCCCCGGTGTGGATGCGCCGGTGGGTGATGAGGGTGGAGTTTTGCTTGAATCCCTTCCTGCAGTCGGGGCAGCAGAAGGGTCTGTCATCTGTGTGAATCCGCTGGTGCTGGAGGAGATTGGAGCTGGTGTGAAACCTCTTCCCACACTGGGGACACTCGTGGGGCCTCTCCCCGGTGTGGATGCGCTGGTGGGTGATGAGGTGGGAGTTTCGCTTGAAGCCCTTCCTGCAGTCGGGGCAGCGGAAGGGCCTCTCATCCGTGTGAATCCGCTGGTGCTGGAGGAGATTGGAGCTGGTCTGAAACCTCTTCCCACACTCGGGACACTCATGGGGCCTCTCCCCGGTGTGGATGCGCCGGTGCTTGATGAGGTCAGAGTTGTACCTGAAGCCCTTCCTGCATTCGGGGCAGCGGAAGGGCCTCTCATCCATGTGAATCCGCTGGTGCTGGAGGAGATTGGAGCTGGTCTGAAACCTCTTCCCACACTCCCCACACTCGTAGGGCCTCTCCCCTGTGTGGATGTGCTGGTGGACGATCAGGTGGCAGCTCCACCTGAAGCTCTTCCCACATTCCCCACACTTGTGGGGCTTCTCCCCATTGTGAAGCTGCTCATGAACCACCAGCTCTGACCTCTGGCTGCATCTCCGGCCGCCTTCCCTGCACAGGGTGGGTCTTTCCTCCTCAGAGCACCCTGGGCTGCATTTGCAGCCCCTCCTCCTGCGGGATCTCCGGGGCTTTTCCTCCCCGTTGGATTCCTGCGCTGCGGAGCTGCTCAAAACGGCCTCTTCTACCAGGTTCTGCCACGGGGATTTGTCCTCCCTGGGCTCCATGCTCAGCTCCTTGTCTGGGGAGGAAGGACAAGGATGAGCACTTTGACTTTACAGGTCCTTCTGCCAAGTCCATCTCTAGAAATCACTGGGCACTGTGTGTCCAACCAAAAATCTGCTCTGAAAAAGCATCTCAGGAGTTCCCCCTCTCTGGCCTCTCTGTTTTGGGGTTCTGGGGCTCCCGCCTGTCCTGGCTGCTGGCGGTCCCTCTTTTATTTGAGTCCCCCTCTCTACTTGGTCCCCGCTCTCCCCAGGCTGCTGGGAGTCCCAGGAATCCAAAAGCTCCCCCCTTTGGTCTCCCCACTTAGGGATGCTGGGGGTTATGGGGTCCCCAGGTCCCTTCTCCCCTTATTCTCTGCTTCGGGGTGCAGGGGGTCCAAGGAGTCCCCCCTGCCCCTCTCCAGGCTGTTGAGGGTCCCGCGAATGGCAGCGCTCCCCCCTCTCTGGGCTCCCCACTTTGGGGCCCTGGGGGTCACAGGGGTTCGCTCCTCCAGACTGCCGGGGCTCCCCTGCTCCCGGTACTGCCCCTCTCTGCTCGTCCCACTCTGGGGCTCCCGAGGTTCCCCCTCCGGCTCTCCCAAGGGGTCCCGCAGCCCCCTGGCTCCGGGCTGGAGGTGGCCGTGCCTGACCCACCAGCATGGGGTGGACCTGACATCCCACCACCCCCCACTGAGGCTCTGCCAGCAGCCAGCACAGGGACCCCCCAAAAACAACGCCTGGGGACCCCCCAGTATCCCCTCAAGGGGCACCTACAGCTCAGCTCTGGACTCCTGCAAGATCCAAACATCCCCCCCACAAACACCGGCCCAGGGACTCCCCAGGATATTTGGGCCAAGCTCCCCCTCCCCATCACCTGTGGGATGGGGGGGTCGATGCTCCTTGGGGTGAGGGGCCTGCAAATTCTGGGACCGCTGGACCCACGAGCTCCCTCCTCTTCCTCCACCTTCTTCTCGTCTTCCTTCATCTGTCCTCCTCCTTCTCCCTAATCCCACCTCCTGCTCCTCCTCTCTCCATCCTTTCTCCTGCTTCTTCCCCCCTTCTTGTCTTCCATCCCTCCTCCCCTGTTCCCCAAGCCCCTCACATCCCACGGGAGGAATGGGAATGGAGCCAGGACAGGTCGGGATGGGCAGTGCAGGGCTCTGGGCTGCTCCCACGCCCTGGGGTAACCTGGCCAAGGGAAAAGATGCAAAATTGGTGGGTGGAGATAAAAACTTGGTGTTGTGGTCACCCTGGGTGGGGACTTCCACCCCTCTGGTCTCATGTCAGGATGGAGAGGGGAGCAGGGAATGCAGAGACTGATGGGCGATCCCAAGGGATTTTAGGGGCAGGACGAGGGCTGCTGTGAGTTCTTGTTGGGAGAGGTCAGCCCGGAGACCCCAGAGTGTTCCCAGGGCCCTGGGATGGAGAGTTGTCACCACCTTCTGCTTCAGGTGGTGGTTCTGGAGGGACCTGGGCTCCTTGGGGCTCTTCCTGCAGCCGAGAACTTGTAGGGACCCTCCTCCAGGTGGCTCCTACGGGTGTTCCAGGGGCTTGGGGCTCACGGTGAAGCCCTTCCCAGAGTCTGGGCATCCATAGGGGCTCCCCAGTGTGGATCCCCTGGTGTCTGGGGAGGCTGGAGCTCCTATGAAAGCTTTTCCTGCCCTCCTGGCCCCTGTAGGGTCTCTCTCCTCTGAGATGGCACCTCTGGGCAAAGCTTGGGCAGACACAGGACTTCTCCCCCACTTGGATCCTGTGCTGGGAGATCAGCTCCGTGCTCCGGCCAAAGCTCTTCCCACAGGAGATCAGTCCCCTGCAATGATGGCAACTTTGGGCTTCTCCAGAACCCCTCCCACTCCTCTGGAGGTCCCACCCCCCATCTTTCCCCTCCTCCACCCTTTTCCCATCATCCCCCAATCCTCATCCACCAACGGACCCCACGAAGGGGAAGGGTCCCACTCCCTTTTTCCTCCCTCTCTCCGATATCCCCCTCTCCTTTCTCATCCTCCCCCAAAGCCTCCGTGTCCCACGTACCTGGTTTGGGGCTCTCAGTTCCCTCTCCCACTCAGTCTGGGGAGTCCGATCCCCTTTTCACTGCTCTCCCCCTCTTTAAAACGGGTCTCCCTTTCCCCCCCCCGCCCCTCACCCCAGAGCTCCTCGCCCGCGGCCGGGGGGCTCCCAGCACCACCAGTGCGGCCCCAGCTGCCCCCACCCGCCCCATGCCCAGCGCCGGGCGCTGCCCACAGCCCCAAAGCAGCCGCGCTGTGCCCTGGGGGGTCCCCAGAGCGGCCCCGCCCCGCACGGCACTGGGAGCACCAGTCCGGACCAGTGCGGAGCGCGGGCGGGCGGCATCAGCCGTGCCCGGGCAGGGCCGGGCCCCGCGGGGCTCCCGCCCGCACTCGGCCCCCGCCGGGACAGCGCGGGGGGGCCCGGCCTGGCCGCCCCCACCTCCCCCTCCCCAAATTCCGCTCCGGGGGGCGCTGGCGGCGCGGGGGGCTCAGCTGGGGCCAGAGCTGCCGGAGCCACGTGTCCCCCGCTGCCGGCACCACCCCCTCAGGATTAGGGGTGCCCCAAAACTCCCTCCGAGCTGCCGGATACCCCGCACGCCCCTCAGGAGTGGGGTCCCCCCGGCCTCATCATCCCCAACCTTCGGCTGCCTCAGCCCAGGCCCCATCCCGCCCATCCCCCTCCGCCACACTTCATCCCACCCCCCAATCCACATCCCACCCTTCCCGGGCCCCATCCCGCCCCATCCCATTTCTCCCGGCAGCCGCCACCGGGACCCCAAAAACCCCGCGTGCCGGGGGCTCCCCAATATCCCCCAAGGGGCATTTCCGACTCACATTTGGAGCCCCGCAAGATCCAAACATCCGCCTCCCCCCCCGCCCCACCAAACCCCCTTCCCCCAGGAACCAACAAAGATATTTGGGGCTCGGTGCTGGAGTCCTCCAAGCTCCAAAAATCCCCTCTCCCAAAAATAACCCCAGTGACTGCCCAAGATATTTGGGGCGAGCTGTCCCTACCCGGTCACCTGCGGGATGGGGGGAGCCGAGAGCTGCGGACACAGAGAGCGATGGATGCACGTGGAGGCTCCTCTTCCTGCCTCCTCTGTCCTGCCTCTTCCTCCCGCCCCTCCCCTTTTATCTCTCCTCTTCCTCCCGCCCCTCCCCTTTTATCTCTCCTCTTCCTCCCGCTCCTCCCCTTTTATCTCTCCTCTTCCTCCCGCCCCTCCCCTTTTATCTCTCCTCTTCCTGCCGCTCCTCCCCTTTTATCTCTCCTCTTCCTGCCGCTCCTGCTCCTCCATCCGCCCTCCCCCCTCGCTCTTCCTCGTCCTCTCCTGCCCCTCCCCCCCTCCTCCCGTTGTTTGTGGCTCCCATCCCGGCTTTGTCTGGCATCAGCCCTGGGGCCGTCCCGTGCTCAGCAGCAGCAGCAGCAGCAGCAGCAGCATCCTGTGCTCTGGCAGCACTCGCTGCTCCTTAGGGAAGGCTTTGGCATTTCTGCCGGGCACAGACACTGAAGCTCACCCCGACCTGCCCCGCTCCCATTGCTGTCCCCTGGGCGCTGGGCAGCTGCTGTGCCAGGGCAGCCAGAGACACAAAGGAAGCCAAGTCCAGCCCAGCTGCCCGGGCTGATGCAGACGAGCCCCAGGGCCGAGGTCCTGCAGAGCCCCACGGAGCCCTGGGCTCCTCGCTGGGAACGGGCTGTGCTGCGGCTGCCACAGCGGCCACAGCGAGTCCTGGGGCTCCCCCGGCGCCGCTGCAGCAGCACCCAGGTTCCACCTCCTGTGCCAGGCCCTGGCCAGGGGCCATCAGATCCATGGGCTCCGTGCCGAGGGGGAACACAACAACAGTGGATCGGATGCAGCCCCCAAAGACCTCGAGCAAATCGTGCAGGAACATCCAGACCTGGACCTGACGTTTGCAAAGCTGCAGCCGGCAGAGTTCTGTGGCGCAGGAGAGCCGGCACGGGGAGAGGAGACCTGCAAGGAGCTGCAGGAGAAACACCCTGAGCCTCAAAGGCTGCCACAGCCTGAATCTGTGCTGGGGAAAGTTCTTCCTGTCCGGGAAGAGATCCCGGGATGAGGCAAAAGCCAAGTTCATGGCTGGTGACACGATTGCCGTGCAGGGAGGGCAGAGGAGGGACTGCGGGCGGAGACTGGGAGCCCGGGAAGGAGGGAGGGGTGGGGAAGGTGTTTCTTTAGGATTTGTTTTAGTTCTCCTTGTCCTGGTGTGATTGGTTTGGAAATAAATTCCATTAATTTCCCCCGTTTGGGTCTGTTGTGGCCCTGGCAGTGAGCAGTGAGTGAGCTCTCCCTGCCCCGATCCCAGCCCACGAGCCTTTCCTTCAGTGCTCTGTGTGCTGCAGCTGTGAGCAGAGTGCCAGAGCGGCTTTGGTGGCCCCGGGCACCCGGCCAGGGCCAGCCCAGCGCAGCGGTGCCTGCAATTCATTCCCTCGGCTGCAGCGCTGAGCGGCCGCAGGGCGGGTCCGGCTGCGCGGGCAGGCGGCTCCAGAAGCACCAACTGCGCCCCACGGGACAGGAGGAGGAGGCAGGGGGTGCCGGGGGAATCTCCTTCCTCCGAGCCGGCAGGGCCAGGCGGGAGAGACTGGAGAGAAGGAAACGGAGAGGAGGGACGAGGCTGGAGCTGTGGAGAGCTGCAGGGATCCGGGGCAGCCGGGAATTTTGTTTTCCAAATCTCTGGGGCGAAAGGAAGCGCTGTGAAATCCATCATGGAAAAGAGAGGAGAAATAGCGATTGATGGAAACCGACACCCCTTGGGACTCAGTTTCTCCCTCTGCATTGCAAAAGCTGACAGACCCCGAGCGCCGACGGACACCCGTCCCCGGCGTCACGGCCCAAGGGATCGGAGCTGCGGCTGGCGGGGCTGGAAGCTCCGTCCAGCAGCTCCGCTGCCGCCCCCAAAGCTCGGGCTGGACCGTGGGGTCTGGGACACAGCCCCGTGCTGGGGGGCGGCAGCGGGAGCCGCGGGGCCCGGCCCGTGGGGGCGGCCGGGCTGGAAAAGTGCGCGGGGCCCCAGCGCGGTGTCCCGGTCTTGTTCCTCACCTTAACACAATGTCTTCAACTCCCTGCGTGCCCTTCATTTAATCAGCATTTCCTAAATGCTGACCCATCCCATCATCAGCTCTACCCGGAACAGAATTTCCCAGGCCATTCCAAGTCCTTTATAGTTCTGAAAATACTGGGGCCAAGCCCTACCCGTGATTTCCCCCACCCCCGCCTCCATGCAGACCTTGTTGTCTGCCAGCACCAGGATAGTTCCCACTGGCCCAGGTCTGCGTTTAGCAAAGCCAACAGTACTTCTACCACTGCTTTCTGCAAGACCCCAATTGAGTCTTTACATTTCAACATAACCAGATGATGTCTACTTAGTATGAAATGTAGTTCCTGTCCAAGAATTGCATGTCCCAAGCAATTTCTTAGCAGAATAAATTTTAAATCCTTTGGGTTTCAGTGTTTGGAAATCATCTGCTAGTGTATATAGCAACTTCACTACATTCTTATTTTCATTATCTCTGTAGAGCTAAGGAATTCCGATTATGAAAGGCTCTATTCTGTAAGCTCATTAAAAGTTAATATCCACCACAACACTGTCTATTTTATTGGTTCTTTGCAATTGCTTAGCAAAGATAACAAGCACCAGGCTTTTTAAGAGAGACACACACACACTTTCTTACATAGAAAGACACAATCTTGTTCCCACCAAAGCACTCACACAGGTGAAAGTCACAATTTTCCTGCCTCTTCCTTCCTTTCCAAACCAGTGCAGCATGAGAGAAAGCAGCTGTTTCCCGAGGCCGATGGGTCACAGACAGGTAAGATGACATTGAGGCTTGTTCCTCAGAGGCAGTCAGCAAGCAGCAGATGATGATCTCAAGGATCCAGGTGACACCATCACCCTCTCAAGGGAGGAATCCTTTAAGCAAGCACATTGCTCATCACTTCCATCCTGCTTTGGTTTAATGAACCAGCTCTTCCTGGCAATGAGCAGCAAGGGGATCTAATTTGACTGTTGCTATCCTTTTACATTTTATTCAATCATTCCATAAGAACAGGCATTTTACTTTTGTTTCAGTTACTCCAGAGGACCTTGGCACAAAGCAAAATGAAGTCAAATGAGAAATAGCTAGCTTAAATTTATATACACCAACAAATCATGCTGTGTTTCAACAAGTGTAAGAGAGACGTGGGACTTTCCTTCCCTCTGAGCAGCTGCAAGCATAAAAAAAGCAATGATGCAACGTTCATTAATAAAACTTTCTTAGAAATCTCTTCTTATGGACAGATTCAACATCTGCAGGAGATACCCAAAACACACTCATTGTGCTGCACTTCCCCTTTTCCATTCACGTGTTATATATACTGAAAATATGTTACCGAGTAGCTATGAACACACCATGCTCCCAGATTTTCCCTAAGTAAAACATGTATCTGTGTATGTTATAAACGATCAAACACAAGGGAGAAAAGCCTGGCACAGATACGGCAGCAAAGGAAATTCATCACATTACAGATCTCCCCTTATACAGAGGTTGGCCAGGACTTTCATCAGTGATGGGAAGGAATTTCTCATCTTCCCATTTACAGCACCTGAGGCAAGAGGGACCCAACACCTTAAGCGGTGTCCAAGATAGCACAGAAATTTAAACAGAGCCATTTACAAAGGGCAGCAACTCATCTGGCCAGTTCACACCTCAGATAACTATCTGCAGAACCCAGAGCAACACAATACTCCAAGGAGCAGTGAGATAGCCAGAAGGTTCTCAGCTCAAGAAAATCAAGCAAGAACAGGATGTTCCTTAGCCTGGCTAACCCAGATAACATCTCCCAGCCATTAGCATGAGATGAAACAGAAAGAGAGAGGCTGAATCACTTGCAGTGTACAGATACTGCCCGAGGGAAATGTGACAGGTGACCTACAACATAAAAAATGCACTTAACTGTAAAAACTAGGAAGTGAAGCTAAAAATGAGAAAAATTAAAAGCTGTTCTTGGATATGCAGTAAAAAGCACACTGACATCATAAACGGGAGAAGGAACACAAAAGCACCCAGCTGTTCAAAAGCTGTGCAGTTAAGGTACAAAGAAATCAATGTTTTTTTAAAGAAAAAATCCCTCACAAGGTGAATGAGCTCAGTAACGCTCAAACCAATATTATTTGTTAGAAAAATCATCTGCTCCAGTGCCTGAAGCAAAAGGTTTGCCATTTATTCCATCATTCCTTCAAATCCAGGGATTAGTGAGAACTTCTTAACAAATTCCTACCTTGCCTTATGGTCCTTCAGCTTCACCAGGGCCAAAGCTTGCTGCTCAGAGTCAGTACACGAATCCCTGTGGTGTTACCATCCTCTCTGAGTGAGAAAAGCACTCGAGACGGTGAACAAAGAGATGGGGCAATTTCCTGATGCCTGAGAAGGATGTTCTTAAGATAAACAAAATTGCCCAATCAAAATTTATAAAGAAATGACATTTATTATGTGACCAAAATATCAGTTTTAAAAGCCACGATCGAGAAAAGCAGCTCCGAGCCCGGGGTCGGAGCTGGGTGAACACGCATAGATCTGATCTCTGTCGCACCAGACCTCCCAAGTTCACGGATGCTGCTTTGGTTGGTCCCTTCTTATACATTTTTTGGGCAGAGTCCGAATTAATTCTATTCTTCTCGTCATTTTAGCATATTCATGAAGTTTTCTTGTCCCGGAGTTGGGCTGCACAAAGCCTTTCCTGGATCCCAGGAATTGTCCATCCTGGGTGATGAGTGGGCCATTTCTGCTGATGAATGGGCCATCTCTGCTTCCTGGAACAGTTATTTTTAGTTCCCGGGATGTCCGATTCCTTATCAGATGAGATGTAGATATCAGAAGGTGGCAATCAAGTCGTTATGGTGCAAATGTCCCGGTGATAAGATCTAACCCCACCTGGGTGGAATCCTCACTTATTGTGAGAGAACTTCTTTTAGTGTTGTGAAATTTTTCTCTCAGCCAGGCTGCTGAAGGGATTTTGAAACTCGGTCTCTGTAGGGTCTGATTACACTCCAATTTTATACATAATAGCACGAATTACATACCTTATTTATAACGTTCTCAACTCAGTGGCACAAAGTCTGCTTTTGTTCAGACAGGAATGAAGAGGAAAAATGGCAGAAATTCATAACAGGGACAATGAGGAGAAACATTGGGCTGTGCACACATTCAGTCCAAGCAACATCAATGCCAGGTGTGGTTTAAAATTCACGTTTGTGCTTTATTAAAGCCACGCACTGTATTTATGGCTCTCAGTGAATTCTGTATCCAAAAGGGACACGTTAGATGATTCAAAATTAGTTGGATTTCTTTCCTTCTCCTGTAGCAGTGCCAGTAGGAGAGGTAACAAAGGCAGTTCCCTGGCCTTCAGACATTGCACAGAAGTGGGATCCATAGATACAAACTCAGGCAGCCAAACTGCAGGTATTTCATTCAGGGCCTAAGACATGAAGCTAGGCTTCTTTTAATAAATCACGGACAGGGATGAGCTCCTGACATTAATATTGCACTCCTCCCTCTTTCTGCTGAGACAGTCTGGCCAACACGAATATCCCTAATACAGATGCAGGGCTCTGGTATAACAGCCACCCCAAAAAGCCATAGTTCCAGCTACCTTTCCTTTCTTTGCATCATACCAGGAGGAATCAAAAGGAATGAAACCTATTTCATTTATTATTACAGGTGAGAACCCCTCTAAGTACATAGGAAGAGAAGTTGTAGTTTGTAACCTTGTTCTCCATCTAGAAGTAAAACAGGGGCTGGTGTCAGGCAACGAGGGCAACAGAGAAAATGCTGAAAAGAAACGGAGGAATGTGAAGCCAAATTTTCAAGCATTCCAGGCAATCACACCACTCAGGGACAGTCTACAGCTCAGCAAATCACATGCTGGAATGCAGTGGAGTATGGAGTAGGGCAATAGGGAACTGCTGAACCAAATAGGTGCTACAGCCTCTTGTGCTCAGGCTCTTAGCCCAAAGTATGTTCCAGCTCCAACTGAAGGGCATTCTGAACCAGAAGAGCACTGACCTTTTGATTTTGGCAGTTCACAGTTTTCAGACAGCAGAATGTCTGTGGCTCCTCTCATCATTATTTTTGCTGTTTTCACTACTGGCCATCAAGTTTCCTGCAGTAGCCATCCATGAACCCCGGATCACTACTACATTAATAACACAGAACATGGCTCTCAGAGTGCATTAGTGAGGTACCAAGAGAAAACCCAAATGATGATCCTCCTCACAGAAAAGGTAACAGACAAAAAAAATAAAAGTGTGAAAATACTTTTTAAAAAATGGCTGAAATGAGGCAATATCTTAAAATTAAGTAAATGTCTGAAATGAAATTTAAGCAAATTTAATTGTTGCAAAGTATTCTGAATACACATACAGTACAATATACTAGAGTCCAAAATTAGAAAAACTTCTGGTCATGGAAATATGGGGTAAGGGATATGTTTATTTGGAACAATCAGTTCAGCAGAGATCTCTTTGCTACAAATATCTTGAATTTAATTCTTCTGCCTTGATACAATCTCCTGAGAAAATAAAAAAATAAAATAAAAATCCTACAGGAAAAACTTATGTTGGATGCAATCTATTCACTCATACCTGATACAAAAGTCTAATTTATTCTCTTGATTTATTGTCTTAAGGAGAATGAATTAATTATTCTTCCACTCAGAAGTCTATGGCATCAATCCTTGAGTTGAATCAGAGAAAATTCAATCTCTCATGAGTTCCCACTCCATTTACTTTTCTTGTAAGTGTTCTGTTTTGTTGAAGTGAAAGCTCCTCTGGACTCAGGCCCAGAGGGAAGCCAAAGCACAGGGGTTGAATTAAAACCTTTGGACAAGCTGAGATACATGAAGTCACACCAAAGTGAAATAGAAATACAGATTTTTTAACCTTTAGTAGAAATATATGCTAAGTGCCTTAAACATTGAAAAGCTGCAGCAGAGACCTTAAACACAGTTCTTACTGCAGCAGTGTTACCTTTTCACAGAATTCTTTACTTTAGACAAAATATGGATAGAATGACACTGTTCACATTTTTTAGATAGAGCGTTCAAATAAACAATAAGAGTTGATAGAAACTGCATCCACAAATCTGTGTAATACCTGTGTAACACTGGTGTGAGGCTTACGACTGTTAGAATTAGACCAGGATCGGTTAAGAAAAGGAAAACTAGAATCGTGTGTTAATCTTATTGGTCAATTAACAAATCTAATCCACACTTCTGTAAGAAAAAATATAGAGTCTAGAGCATATAGAGCATATAGAGCATACAGAAGAAGAAGAAGAAGCTGTTTTTGCCTGTTGTTGCTGTTGCTGCTTGCCTTTATCATGTAACCCCCTTTGAACTCTGCCTTCAAGAAAGCTGTGAGACTATGAAATACAGAACTCAGCAGAACAGCAGCCTCCTCTGCTCTCTCACCCTGGTCCGGGAAGGAAGGGTACCCCGTCCAAAGCTCAACAGCGCAGAGCCCCAAGGCTGCTGTGGGCAGCAGGGCCCAGGGGCCGTTCCCACCCGCAGCGCTCCTGTCCTGGGCTGGGCCTGCACAGGGGCTGGGGCACCATGGCTGGGGCAGCGGGGCACAGAGGGGCCACGGAGCCGCTGCCGGGGCTGACAGCAAGGCCAGGGACACACAGGGAATTTCTGGGCATTGCCTGCGCTGGGCAGGGCTGAGTGTGGGGAAGGCAGAGCTCAGCTGGCCTCGGTGGCTGCAGGAAAAGCCGAGAGCCCGGAGAGCCCCCGTGGCTGTGCTGGAGAGCAAGGCTGGAGGAGGGAAATGCGGGGCTGCTGCGGGATGGGGAGGGGGATTGAATTCCAGCAGGCACCGACGGGGGGCTGAGAGACTCAAGGGCTCCTTGGCCTGAGCCTGTCCTGGAAAGGTCTCTCAGCCCTCTGTGCCCATGAAGGGCTCCAAGGAGGAGCAGAGCTCATCTTGGCAGGACCCTCATGGAATCCCTGAGGGACAAATGCCAGTGCCTGCCCAGCCTTCCCAACGTCCCTGACACCAGAGGCCTTTTCCACATCCCTCGGTTCCAGGTCAGTGCCCAGAACACAGCACAGGCCTGTCCAGGTCCTGGGGGCGATTCCCAAGGGAGGCAGCTGTGATTTCTCCCCACAGACCCACCACTCCGGTGTCTCTCTGTGCAGCCCTTGGCTGTCCTGAGCACTTTCCCTGGAGCCTCCCTGCCCTGGACGTTTGTCTCCATGCAGTTCTCAGCACAGCCCAGCAAAGAATTCAGGTGCTTTCCCAGAGGACATTACTCTGGCAGTAAAGTGGCCTCAGGGCACAGTTTGTGCCCCTGGAATTGTGCCAGCCCCGAGTGCTGCTGATGGTGTTTGTGCTCACTCAGGTTCATCTCCCCACACTCACTCGATGCACTGCTGAAGGCTCCTCAGGACACAGCAAACACGGACTGCTGGCCTGGTCACTTGGTGTCCCTCCGTGCAGGGACAAACAACCTCCTGCAGGGGAGGGCAGAGGCCAGTGCTGGGATTGCTGGTGGCAGGGGCTGGTGTGGGACACTTGCCCTGGGCACCTTCCCAGGCTGTGCCCGGAACAAAGGCACAGCCCAGGCCCTGCTCTGCTGCTCCCTCAGGTCCATCCCAGGAGCTCTGGCAGTGCCAGGACACTGCTGCCTGCCCCCCCTGCACACTCCCCCCTGCCCCTGGGCACTGGGGTTTGCTTTGCCAGGGCATTCCTGGGGCACATTCCTGACAGCAGCTCTGGAGGAGAGCGAAGCCTTCCTGCCCTGGCCCCAGGAGATGCCCTTTGCTGATGGAGCTGCTGTGCTGGAGCCCGGCTGTGTCCCAGCAGTGCCCGTGGCCTGTCCCTGCCTGTGCTCACAGCACGGACACGCAGCAGGACAGTGACCGAGCTGCCCGAGCACTCCGGCCTTGCACCCTCAGAAGGGCTGGGAAAGGGAGTGTGGAGCTGGGAAGAGCAGAGGTGGGAAGAGGCTGGGCCATTGTCCCTGGCCGTGCTGCTGTGCTGGGAGTCTCTTCCCTCCAGCTCTGCCCACAGGCACTGCCCCTGCAGAGCCAGAGAAGGGCTGAGGAACAAACCTTGGACACAAAGGTCAGGACAGCCCCTTGTTTTGATTCAAATGCACAGGGAAGAAGCCTCCTGAAAGTCTTTGTGTTTCAAAAGAAAGGTAGATGTTCATGCAGAAATGCAAGGAGTAGTACTACAGTACTTTATAAAAAGCAGAATAACACCAGAAAAAGAATAAGAAAAAGCACCAATGAAAATATGGACAAAGAGGAAAAAGAGGCCAAGATTGTAAAGAGTTACATTCTGAAGGTTCTGGAGCAGAAAAGAGAGAGTTTATTGCTTCTGAGAAGCATCCTAGTCATAATTTTCCTCGCATGGCAGAAGGAAATAGAAAGATTTTAACTTGTGAAAAGTATCCAGTCCTCACTTTCCTCAGGGCATCCCTGAGCTCCTGGTTCCTCAGGCTGTAGATGAGGGGGTTCAGGGCTGGAGGCACCACCGAGTACAGAACTGACAGGGCCACATCCAGGGATGGGAGGAGATGGAGGGGGGCTTCAGGTAGGAAAACATAACAGTGCTGAGGAACAGAGAGAGCACGGCCAGGTGAGGGAGGCACGTGGAAAAGGCTTTGTGCCGGCCCTGCTCAGAGGGGATCCTCAGCACAGCCCTGAAGATCTGCACATAGGAGAAAACAATGAACACAAAACAGCCAAACACCAAACAGGCACTGACAGTGATGAGCCCAAGTTCCCTGAGGTGGGATTTGGAGCAGGAGAGCTTGAGGATGTGTGGGATTTCACAGAAGAACTGGCCCAGGGCATTGCCCTGGCCCAGGGGCAGGGAAAATGTACTGGCCGTGTGCATGAGAGCGTAGAGAAAGGCACTGGCCCAGGCAGCTGCTGCCATGTGGGCACAAGCTCTGCTGCCCAGGAGGGTCCCGTAGTGCAGGGCTTTGCAGATGGACACGTAGCGCTCGTAGCACATGATGGTGAGGAGGAAATCCTCTGCTGAGAGGAAGAAGAGAAAGAAAAACACGTGAGCAGCTGTCTCGGTTTTGAAAGACAGGTGTCTGCTAAGGAAGGCAGAAGCCCCCCTTGAAGTGGCAGATATAACCCTTTTTCCCTCCAAGTTATTATATTTTGAAATCAAGGGCCTTTAGGCAGAGATGTGGGAAATAGGAATAACAGTTCTTTACTATATATATATATATATATATATATATATATATGTATATGTATAT
This sequence comes from Coloeus monedula, assembly GCF_965178545.1. NCBI lineage: Eukaryota > Metazoa > Chordata > Aves > Passeriformes > Corvidae > Coloeus > Coloeus monedula. The sequence continues at coordinate 19,770 of NW_028120601.1, read as the reverse complement.
AACCAGTCAAACAAAACAACAACAACTATGGCAGTAACAGCACACACAAACCCAGTCCCAGCCTTCTCGGCTGTCAGGCTATTTCCCCTCGGGTGCAGTTCCGCTCGCAGCCGGCAGGGGCGCTGGCGGCTCCCGGTGAGCAGGGCAGGTGCGATGGTTCCCCCGCGGCTGCAGGGGGCGCTCCGGAGCGAGCTCGGGGAGCACGCGGGCAATGGCGGCCTGGGATCCCGGGAAGGGAAGGAACAAAGGCTTCACAAACCCCTGGGCAGCCGATCCCGGGATCCCGGGAAGGGATGGAACAAAGGCTTCACAAACCCCTGGGCAGCCGATCCCGGGATCCCGGGAAGGGAAGGAACAAAGGCTTCACAAACCCCTGGGCAGCCGATCCCGGACTCTCAGGAGCAGCAGGCTGGGAACGGCAGGCAGGAGCGGCAGGCTAGAGCGGCAGGCTAGAGCGGCAGGGACGAACGCAAATCCCGGGTGGCAGGCGAGATGTATCCAGATGGGAGAACCCCACGGGTGCCCAGGCAGGCAGGGCGAGCAGGGCTACAGCGTAGCAAAAGCTCGAAGCAGCAGCAGCGGGGCAGGGCAGCCACAGCTCGGCCTCCAGCAGGGCAGGGAAAGCGGCTTTTGGGGTCCCGGCGTTGTTTCCAGCAGGAAGAGAAGAACGGCCAAAAAGAAAGAAGCAGCAGCTCTTTTCTCTGCAGCTTCTCTCTCCGGACGCTCAGAGCGAACTGCCCCCACACCCAGGTGTAGACAAGAAAGTAGCCAGGCCCGCCCCACTCCCTTTTTGTCTTTCTTAAGTACAGCTATTTGTCCCCTAGCAACATGCATATGGGAGAAAATTCCTTTAACAGAAAAAAAAAAAAAAAACCCTAAGACTAAACTAAAACCCCAACATTATCCACCCCGAATTTTTTCCCATACTAACATGTTACATGAAACTTAACTTTTTTTCTTAACCATATAAATCTATGCATTACCCAAATTATATAGAAATATACATGCTGATAGTGATACAAGTACAGAGCCATGGGTAGTTCACCCTAAAACAAGGTCCCCTTGAGGTAAGCATCGGGTCTCTCCATCCTTTTGCATCACCCACCAGGTGCAACCTGGTCCCTGAGCAAAAACGACCCCACGGATGGGTTTGTCTTTGCTCAAGGCAGACTTTACCCAAACAGTTTTTCCAAGCATACCTCTCATGTGCACCACTGGAACCTTATCTCCGTCTGTTGTTTGTAGGGGTTCGGATTGGGCAGGGCCTGCTCGGCTGGTGGAGCCTCGGGTGTTAACTAACCAGGTGGCTCTTGCTAAATGCATCTCCCAGTTTTTGAAAGTCCCCCCACCCAGTGCCTTCAAGGTGGTTTTAAGCAATCCATTACACCGCTCAACCTTCCCAGCTGCTGGTGCATGGTAAGGGATGTGGTACACCCACTCTATGCCATGTTCTCTAGCCCAGGTGTTTATAAGGCTGTTCTTGAAATGAGTCCCATTGTCAGACTCGATTCTCTCAGGGGTGCCATGCCTCCAAAGGACTTGCTTTTCCAGGCCCAGGATGGTGTTCCGGGCAGTAGCGTGAGGCACAGGGTAGGTCTCCAGCCATCCAGTGGTGGCTTCTACCATTGTGAGCACACAGCGCTTGCCTTGGCGGGTTTGAGGCAGTGTGATGTAATCAATCTGCCAGGCCTCCCCATACTTGTATTTGGACCATCGCCCACCATACCACAGAGGCTTCACCCGCTTGGCCTGCTTGATCGCAGCGCATGTCTCACAGTCATGGATCACCTGGGAGATACTGTCCATGGTTAGATCCACCCCTCGGTCTCGTGCCCACTTATAGGTGGCATCTCTGCCCTGATGGCCTGAGGCATCATGGGCCCATCGAGCTAGGAACAGTTCTCCTTTATGTTGCCAATCTAAGTCTATCTGGGACACCTCTATTTTCGCAGCCTGATCTACCTGTTTGTTGTTACGATGTTCTTCATTAGCCCGGCTCTTGGGGATGTGAGCATCTACATGACGGACCTTCACGGATAGCTTCTCTACCCGAGTGGCAATGTCTTTCCACTCTTCAGCAGCCCAGATTGGTTTTCCTCTGCGCTGCCAGTTTGCCTTATTCCACCTTTCCAGCCAACCCCACAGAGCATTGGCTACCATCCATGAATCAGTGTAGAGGTAGAGCTTTGGCCACTTCTCTCTTTCAGCTATGTCCAGAGCTAATTGAACAGCTTTGAGCTCAGCAAATTGGCTTGATCCACCTTCTCCTTCAGTAGCCTGTGCAACTTGTCGTGTGGGGCTCCATACAGCGGCTTTCCATTTCCGGCTAGCGCCTACAATTCGGCAGGAACCATCAGTGAAGAGGGCGTATTGTCTTTCACTCTCTGGTAGCTCATTATATGGTGGGGCTTCTTCAGCACGTGTCACCTGCTCCTCTTCTTCTTCAGAAGATAACCCAAAAGTCTCACCTTCCGGCCAGTTCGTAATTATTTCCAAGATCCCAGGGCGACTTGGGTTTCCAATTCGGGCGCGCTGCGTGATGAGGGCAATCCATTTGCTCCAAGTAGCGTCGGTGGCGTGATGCGTGGAGGGAACCTTTCCTTTGAACATCCACCCCAGCACCGGTAGTCGGGGTGCCAGGAGGAGTTGTGCCTCTGTGCCAATTACTTCTGAGGCAGCCTGGACTCCTTCATAAGCTGCCAGGATTTCCTTCTCTGTGGGAGTGTAGTTGGCTTCAGACCCTCTGTAGCTTCGGCTCCAGAATCCCAGTGGTCGGCCCCGAGTCTCACCAGGCACCTTCTGCCAGAGGCTCCAGGACAGGCCATTGTTCCCGGCTGCAGAGTAGAGCACGTTCTTCACCTCTGGTCCTGTCCTGACTGGGCCAAGGGCTACGGCGTGAGCAATTTCCTGTTTGATCTGGGCGAAGGCTTGCTGCTGTTCAGGGCCCCAGTGGAAATCGTTCTTCTTGCGGGTAACCAGGTAGAGAGGACTCACGATCTGGCTGTACTCGGGAATGTGCATCCTCCAGAAACCTATAGTGCCTAGGAAAGCTTGTGTTTCCTTCTTGTTGGTCGGTGGAGACATTGCTGTGATCTTATTGATGACCTCAGTAGGAATCTGACGCCGTCCATCTTGCCACTTTACTCCCAGGAACTGGATCTCTCGGGCAGGTCCCTTGACCTTGCTCTTCTTGATGGCAAAACCAGCTTGCAGGAGAATTTGAATTATTCTCTCTCCTTTCTCAAACACTTCGGTCGCGGTGTTCCCCCACACAATGATGTCATCAATGTACTGCAGATGTTCTGGAGCCCCACCCTTTTCTAGTGCAGTCTGGATCAGTCCATGACAGATGGTGGGACTGTGCTTCCACCCCTGGGGCAGTCGGTTCCAGGTGTACTGCACGCCCCTCCATGTGAAGGCAAACTGAGGCCTGCACTCTGCTGCCAGAGGAATAGAGAAGAATGCATTGGCAATGTCAATAGTGGCGTACCACTTTGCTGCTTTGGACTCCAGCTCGTACTGGAGCTCCAACATGTCCAGCACGGCAGCGCTCAGCGGTGGAGTCACTTCATTCAGGGCACGATAGTCCACAGTCAGTCTCCATTCTCCTTCAGATTTGCGCACTGGCCAGATGGGGCTGTTGAAGGGTGAGTGGGTCTTGCTGACCACCCCTTGGCTCTCCAGCTCACGGATCATCTTGTGGATGGGGATCACAGCATCTCGATTTGTCCGATACTGCCGGCGGTGCACTGTCGAGGTGGCAATTGGCACTCGTTGCTCTTCCACTTTCAGGAGCCCAACTGCAGAAGGATTCTCAGATAGTCCAGACAGGGTGTTCAATTGCCTAATGCCCTCTGCCTCCACAGCAGCAATACCAAATGCCCACCTGAGTCCTTTTGGGTCTTTGTAATAGCCATTCCGGAGGAAGTCTATGCCCAGAATACACGGGGCCTCTGGGCCGGTCACAATCGGATGCTTTTGCCACTCCTTCCCAGTCAGGCTCACCTCAGCTTCCAAAAGGGTCAACTGCTGTGATCCCCCGGTCACCCCAGCGATGGATACAGGTTCTGCCCCCACATGTCCCGATGGCATTAAAGTACACTGTGCCCCAGTATCAACCAATGCATCATATTTTTGTGGCTCTGATGTGCCAGGCCATCGGATCCACACCGTCCAGAAAACTCGGTTCTCCCGTGCCTCTTCCTGGCTAGAGGCAGGGCCCCTCTAGCCCTGGTTATCATTCTTTCCCTGGGTGTACATGCTCGAGGTACCTTCAAGGGGATCCGACATATCATCCTCCCTTCTGAAATACCTGGCAGCTCGATCGCGGGAGGCTGAGGCTACCTTCACCTTAGCGGAACCCCCTCGGTTAGTGCCTCCCTCCTTGAGTTCACGCACCCGCGCTGCCAGGACAGAGGTGGGTTTCCCATCCCACCTCCTCATGTCTTCCCCATGCTCACACAGGAAAAACCACAGCTCAGCTCGTGGGGTGTACCCTCTCTCTCTAGCAGGGGGACGACGGGCTCTGACTTGGGGGCCTGTGACTCGCACTGGTGCCACACTGACCCTCCTCATCTCCTCCCTCATCTCCTCCCTCATCTCCTCCCTCATTTCCTTCCTCATCTCCTTCATCTCCTCTTTGAGGTCCTGGACCACAGCAGAGACATGAGCTTTCAGCGGGCCATTGATCATGCTGTCATAATGCCTGAGCTTGCTGGCAACAGAGCCCACGGTTTCTCGGGTATTGTCAGCATCAATCGTCGCAATGAAGGTGGTGTATTGCGATGGCCCTAGCCTTGCCAGGTTCCACATCATCTGTCCTGTGCACCTGACCTTATCGGGGTCATTATCATGCTGTCCATCCCTCCCAAAGAGTACCTCTAATATTGCCACCTCTCTTAGCTGTTGAATCCCTTGCTCGAGTGTCTTCCACTGCATTCTATGATGGTACTCCTGCATTCTTTCTTTGTGAATGAACCTTTCTCTCACACTCATTAAGAGCCGCTCCCAGAGAGAAAGGGGCCCTGGCTCCCTCACAAATACCTGGTCCACACCTGGGTCCTGGGTCAATGATCCCAGCTACCTTGCCTCACCACTATCCAGTTGCACACTTGTGCCCATAAGGTCCCAAACCCGAAGCAGCCAGGTGGTATAAGGCTCACGCCCCCTTCGCGCAATGTCGTTTCGCATAGTGCGGAGACTGTCGTACGACAGGGACTCAGTGATGATTTCTGGCTCTGGCTCTCCTGCTGGTTGTGAGGGCCCTGGTTGTCCATCATCATTAACTGGTCGTACTGATTTGGTCTTACACTTCCTCCTTTGCACAGGGGCGACTGCTGCTGGCTGTGGTTGTCCTTGTGGTTCAGCTGAAGCCTGGACGGTTGTAACATCCGTGGGTTCTACTGCTGCACCATCGGACTCACCCTCTTTGGGGCAGGGAGAGGGCTTTTCACTAGCTGAGGAGGTGTATTCCCTTAGCAATTGGCATATCTCCTGGCGCACCTGGCCCATCTCCTGGCACATCTCCTTGCGCACCTGGCCCATCTCCTGGCACATCTCCTGGCGCACCTGGCCCATCTCTTGGCACATCTCTTGCATCCCTTTTGCCAGTACCCCCACCCAGTTTGGGTAGTCCATTTCTGAGGTGGACTGTTGGGCGGTATCAGTCTGTGGGGCGGGGTCTCTAGTGTCTGGGGCTACGTCAGGCTCTGGGGTAGGATCTCTAGTGTCTGGGGCTGTGCCAGGTTCTGGGGCAGGATAGGGCTCTGGGGTAGGATCTCTTGTGTCTGGGGCCATGTCAGGTTCTGGGGCAGGATCAGGCTCTGGGGTAGGAACTCTACTCTCTGGGGCCATGTCAGGTTCTGGGGCAGGATCTCTAGTCTCTGGGGCTGGTGTCCGGGTAGATATCCAAGCCAATCTCAACTTATCCTTGAGTGCTAAATAGAGTAGACCTATCAGCAGCAGATGGTTAATATTCAGAGGGAATTTAAACCCTTCGAAAATTGATGGGGTGGGCCCGAAGAACTGGTTGAGGGGTTGGGGGAAAACTTCCCCTGGTGTCATTTCCTCACAGAAGGTACCATTGTTAACATAACCCCAAAAACATGTGCTCAGTGTGTGATAGCCGTTTATCCATGTGCCCACATTCCGGAGGAAGCTAAAAACCCATGAATTCCTCACCTTCTCAACCCATAACGCAAGCTGGATAACAGCAATGGTAGCCTTAGTCAGAGGACCCATATTCAAGTAAGGAGCTGCAAAGGGGAAGAATATAGCTACGGCCACATGCCACCCGAACCAGGGTAAACTAGACCACATAGTGCAGCCTAACAAGGTTCCTATATCTGGCACACAAAATAAAGTTCCAAGAACTGTTATTCCTTTTTTTTTTACCTCTCTCTCTTAATGCCCTCAGGCCCCACGTTGGGCGCCAAGATCTGTCTCGGTTTTGAAAGACAGGTGTCTGCTAAGGAAGGCAGAAGCCCCCCTTGAAGTGGCAGATATAACCCTTTTTCCCTCCAAGTTATTATATTTTGAAATCAAGGGCCTTTAGGCAGAGATGTGGGAAATAGGAATAACAGTTCTTTACTATATATATATATATATATATGTATATGTATATAACCAGTCAAACAAAACAACAACAACTATGGCAGTAACAGCACACACAAACCCAGTGCCAGCCTTCTCGGCTGTCAGGCTATTTCCCCTCGGGTGCAGTTCCGCTCGCAGCCGGCAGGGGCGCTGGCGGCTCCCGGTGAGCAGGGCAGGTGCGATGGTTCCCCCGCGGCTGCAGGGGGCGCTCCGGAGCGAGCTCGGGGAGCACGCGGCAATGGCGGCCTGGGATCCCGGGAAGGGAAGGAACAAAGGCTTCACAAACCCCTGGGCAGCCGATCCCGGACTCTCAGGAGCAGCAGGCTGGGAACGGCAGGCAGGAGCGGCAGGCTAAAGCGGCAGGCTAGAGCGGCAGGGACGAACGCAAATCCCGCGTGGCAGGCGAGATGTATCCAGATGGGAGAACCCCACGGATGCCCAGGCAGGCAGGGCGAGCAGGGCTACAGCGTAGCAAAAGCTCGAAGCAGCAGCAGCGGGGCAGGGCAGCCACAGCTCGGCCTCCAGCAGGGCAGGGAAAGCGGCTTTTGGGGTCCCGGCGTTGTTTCCAGCAGGAAGAGAAGAACGGCCAAAAAGAAAGAAGCAGCAGCTCCTTTCTCTGCAGCTTCTCTCTCCGGACGCTCAGAGCGAACTGCCCCCACACCCAGGTGTAGACAAGAAAGTAGCCAGGCCCGCCCCACTCCCTTTTTGTCTTTCTTAAGTACAGCTATTTGTCCCCTAGCAACATGCATATGGGAGAAAATTCCTTTAACAGAAAAAAAAAAAAACAAACCCTAAGACTAAACTAAAACCCCAACAGCAGCACATGCTGAGGAGATGTGGCTGGTGCCCCAGAGGGAATTGTGCATGGCCTTGGGGACAGTGGTGCAGATGGAGCCCAGGTCGGTGAGGGCCAGGCTGAGCAGGAAGAAGAACATGGGGCTGTGCAGGTGCTGGCCGCAGGCTCCGGCGCTGATGATGAGGCCGCTGCCCAGGAGGGCAGCCAGGGAGATGCCCAGGAAGAGGCAGAAGTGCAGGAGCTGCAGCTGCCGCGTGTCTGCCAATGCCAGCAGGAGGAAGGGGCTGATGGAGCTGCTGTTGCACATTTTGAGCCTCTGGCCATGGAGTGCTGTTGAAGGACGAGACAGTGAGGAGTCAGGGGAGACTTTGCTGAGCAATGTCCAAGCCCTTTCTCCTGGCCCTGCCCCCCAGTTTTCCTTTTCTCAGAGCCCTTCCCTCAGCCCCGTGCCTGGAGCTCTGCTGGGATCTGGCCCCGTTGCTGTGACGAGCAGGGGCTGTGCCCATGGACAGCGAGGAGTCAGCTCTGCTCTGCTTCAGCGGGGACATGGGAATGGGGACAGGGGCCGGTCCTGGGGCTGGACTCCATCAGCCCAAAGTGCTCCTGAGGCAGAGGAGCTGGGCAGCATCTCCTGTGCCAGGGCTAAGGAACGGTGACGGCCAAAGGCACTTTGAGAGGGTTTCCTGCTGTGCCCAGGGAGAGCAGAGAGAGCTGTGCAAGGCAAGAGCATTGGCTGTAACTCAGAGAAGGGTGAGGGGAGCTGCTCTGTCCCTCCATCTGTCCCCAGCTGCCCCTCCTGAGATCGAGGGCAGTCACTGTGTTCCCCTGAAAATCAGCCTGGCAATCAGCCTGGCACAGCTGAGAGCAGAGGGACCCACAGCAGAGCAAAGTGGCTCAGCCTTTCTCAGAGTCTCAGCCCCACTGCTGGCCAAGGACACTCCCGGCCCCAGTGTCCCCTGGAAGGCAGCTCACAGCTGGGATGGCATCCCGAGGGCACAGCGAGGGTCCTGTCCATGGCCCTGCTGGAGGAGAGCCGGCTCATTGCCAGCCTCCCAGCCCGGCGTGCCCAGAGCTCCCGGGGCACAGGGAGCTGGGACACCCCATTGCTGTGCTCAGCCTGCACAGGAGGAGCCCCAGGGCTGGGCCTGAGCCTGCAGCTGGAGCTGCCATTCCCAGAGAGCCCCTGAGCAGCGCCAGGAGCAGCTGAGCAGGGCAAGGAGAGAGAGCCGGGCCCTGAGGAAAAGCCTTTCCCTGCGCAGCGCTGCCCAGCCCCTCCCGGGCAGCACCAGGGCAGGACAGTCGCCCTCAGGCCCCGGGCAGCAGGAACGGGCCCGCGGCCGCAGAGATGCCCTTCATCTCTGGTGCTGCTCTGCCGGCCCAGGAGGGCACCGAGGGCCCCGAGCCCCCGGGCTGAGGGCCCCGAGCCCCCGGGCTGAGGGCTGTGCTGGCTGCGAGGGGACACCGGGGCTGCGCTGCTCAGCGCGGTGTCTGCACTGCAGGGCAGGCCCGGCAGCTGCCACAGCTCCCCTCAGCAGGGCTGCCCTCAGCGCTGCCTCCCTCCCTCCCTGCCCACGGCTCTGCTGCTGGAGCTGTCCCAGCCGGGAGCTGCTCCTGCGGCCCGGGCTCCGTCCCTGCCGCTGCTGCCGGAGCCCAGCCCAGCCCCTGGGCCAGCCCTGCCCGGCAGCCGCTCGGGGCTGCGGGGATTAAAGAGCAGCTCCCCCGGGCCTGGGCACCATGGAAAGGTGATGCTGGCTGGATCTGGAGGCCGCGGAGGTGCAGGCACTTGCTGAGGCTCCCAGGAATCCTCAGTGGGATGGTTTAAGAGCCTCAGCCCCTGCTCCACCTGCACAGCTGAGTTTCCATTCCCACCAAGCTGAGCCTGGGAAAAGTGGGAGCACAAACTGAGGAAAGCAGAGACTCAAGCAGGAATCTCCTGCCCTGAATGTGCTCATGAAAATCCCCTCAGGAATGAGCTGGGCATGAGCTGGAGCTCTGAGCAGCCCTGGCCCCCACAGCAGCCTCTCCACAGCAGCAGGACCTGCCCTGCAGGAGTCACTCATTGCAGCCACAGCTCCCCTGCACCGCCCATGGGGAGCTGCCAGGCAGGCTGAGAGCTGCCCCTGGCAGGTGGCAGATGCCCTGGCCTGGCAAAGAGCCCTCAGGGCTGCAGGAGCTGCTCTGCAGGACAGCCCTGGGCACCCCTGGCTGCTGCCCACCTTCACAGCCTGCAGCCGGCCCTGGCAGCAGGAGCCGTCCTGCCCTGTCCCTCTGACGGTGCCCAGGGCAGCCCCGCTCTGCAGCACATCCTCCCCCAAGGCAGGAACGGCAGCAGAGCCATCCTCACAGCCATGGCAGCCGTGCCATGGGCCAGCTCTAGAGGATCCCTGCAGCCAGAGACTCACTGTGTCCCACGCTGGGAAGGTTTCTCCAGGAATGAGTTCAGAGCTGCCCTCCCAGCTGCTTTAGCCAGCTCTCTGCTCACTCCTGCCAGGTACCTGCAGGCAGTGCCCTCAGCCCTGCTGGGCTGGCAGAGGAGCTGCTCCTCAGCAGAGCTGCCTCTTTGAAGCTCTCCTTGGTTGCCAGGAGCTTGAGAGTTCCCTCTGTGCCAGGAGCCCAGCCCAGCTCAGCAGCACAGCAGCAGCACAAGGATTTTAATGACCCTCTCGGGCCTTTGGTGTTGTTCACATCAGACTCAGTCCCTCAGAGTGTCTTCAAAAAACTTCCCAAGAACTCAAAGTCAGATTCGAAGTCCAAAGTTTCTTTAACTTTTAATGGGTCCCAGTGAGGGACACGACTCACGTGAAAGTGTCCCCAGGTTCCAGTGAGAGCAGAACTCTGGAGGCAGCGATGGCAGGGGGGGACAAGCAAGGGAAAGGTGTCTCTGGTGCTGAGCAAAGCTGGCTGTGTTCCATGAGTGCAAAGGGCCAAGGCCTGAGCCCCAGCCCCTGGCAAGGCAGATCCTGTCCCTCCCTCAGTGCTCAGGGCTCTTGCCGGGGCACTGGGATGTGGGGATGGGCAGTGCCCAGGGCAGCACCATGGGGCGGCCCCTGCCAGGCTGCTGAGCAGGGACAAGGAGGCCCTGAGGCCCCAGGGCTGCAGGGGTCACTTGTCCCCTCCTGGCCTCAGGGCCAGGGCCAGCAGCCGTGGCCAAAGGGCTGCACAAGTTGGCTCTGTCAGGGCCTTGCAGCTGCTGCCCATCCCTCTGCCCTCTGCAGCCCAGGCTGTCCCACGGTGTCCCTGCCCTGCGCCTCTGTCCCTGCAGGCTGTCCTCATCCCCCCGGCTGCCCCACCTGGCTGGCCCCTTCCTTTGCTGGCAGCTCTGCGTCCTGCCTGCCTCTGCCTGGGCACACAAAGCCTTGGGCTGCTCCAGACTCCTTCTGGGGGACGTGTTGCAGCCCAGCCCTGCCTGGGAGGGAAATTCCTTTCTCCTGGTGTCCACTCTGGGCCTCCCCAGCTGCCCTGTCACAAAGGCCCCTTGGTTCTTTGGGGCCAGCAGTGCCACAGTGGCCCCTTGGTTCCATGGAACGCCACAGGGTCACAATGGTCCCCTTGGTGCCACCAGCCCTGCAGGGTCACAACGGCCCCTGGGTTCCACGAGGCCACGCAGGGTCACAGTGGTCTCCAGAGGAAGGGCAGCACCGAGCCCCAGGGTTTCAGGGGCAGATGAGACACAGCCACCAGAGGCCAAGGCCAGCCACATCTGTCTGTCCTGGCAGGTTTGTCTGGGAGCAGCCCTTGGATATTGGGAATTTGGGAGGTGGAATCCCAATTTTGGCCATGGACACCTTGTTGAGAAGGATGGGTTTATTCCACATGAAAGAAAAGCACAAAGTCCAAGAGTTTGGAAAGAAGATGAGAGGTGGCCACCATGGGCGAGGGCAGCCAGACCTGTCTCTCATGGCAGCTTTTGTCTGGGAGCAATCCTTGGATAGACAGAATTTGGGAGGTAGAATCTCAGTTTTGGCCATGGGAGCCTGGATGGGAAGGATGGTTCTCTTCTTCAGGAAGGAAAGCACGGAGCCCCAGGGCTCCTGAGCCAGCCCCTGCTGCCCCGGGAGGGAATTTGGGGAGGGGGCAGAGGGGGTGCGCAGCCCCCGCCGGGGGATGACCCCGGCCCAGCGCCCTTCGTTCAGCACCGAGCTGGGCTTGGGGCTGCAGGAGGAAGAGGCCGATGGGAAGCAGATCCTGCAGGGGGGACAGGGCTTGGGCTCAGGGCAAGGTCCTGCCCTGCACACCTGGCTCAGGTGTGAGCCTGCCCCGGGAAGGGAGCGGGACATTGCCATCCCCACGGATCAGGGCTGGGAGCAGCGCTGGGAGCACGGACATGGAAATCCTGGGAGCCACTGGGACCGCCCTGGGGGGTGAATGATCCCCCCCAGCACCTTTCCAGGCCGCCCTGCGAGCTGAGAAATGCTCGCTGGGCCTCGGCCTTGGCCAAGAGCCCCCGGGCTCAGCTGCTCTGAGCTCAGGCGCTGCCGGCTCCCGCAGCCCGCCCAGGGCCGCCCTGCCCGTGCCGGGGCTGTGCTGGAATTCTCTGCTGCTGCTGGGCCACTCGGGGGCTCTGGCCCAGCAGGAAAGGTGACCCTGAGCCAGGAGCTTTCCTTGGCCGCAGCAAAGCCTCGGCACGGAAAGACCTTCCCAGCGCTGTGCCCTGGGCCGGGAGGGATTGTGCCACCACAGCTGTCCCTCCATTTCTTCTGCCAGGCAGCTTTAGCACAGGAGAAGTGGAGAAGCCAGAGCTGCCTCTCAGCTTTCCGCAGTCCTGCAGAGCAATCCTGTGTGGGAAGCAGCCTGGGAACAGGGTTGAGGTGGCAGGGCAGGGGAATTGAGAGCCCTTTCCTCCGCCGTGGGCCCAGGCTCTGGCCCTTGCCCTTTGCAATGGCCCTGCAGCTGCCAGAGGGGCCTTTTTGGCTCAGCTGAGAGCAGTCCTGCTGCAAGGCTGTCCTCGAGCTGCTTGGGCTGCACATGTGCCCAGGGAATGCTCATTGCTTGCAGTCTCAGGCGCTGTGGGTGTGCAGGTGTAACTACTGCAGGAGGGAACAGCTCTGCTGGGGGCAGTTCTCTTTGTCTTGGTGGTTTTTCTGTTGAAGGAACGTTCCCTGCCAGCTGTGGGCAGAGCTCTGTAGCTGTATGTGCCACTTGTGTGTGGCACTGTGGCTCAGGAGGTGGCCAAGGGGAGCTTGGCCGAGGTGTGGGCAGAGGAATGGCCATCAGGCCAGGCTGGGGGGTCAGCGGCCGGTCAGTTGCGTTGCGTGGCCGCGGCTCTGGAGGCTTGTGTGGGAGCGTGTGCAGGGCTGGAAGGCTGGGGCTGCCGCCGCTGTGTCCCAGAGCCGGGAAGGCCGGGGCTGGCCCGGCCCTGGCCCGGCCCCGCCAGCTCTGGCAGCTGCCGGCGGGGACACAAAGGGCAGCTCCGAGCTGCGGCCGCTGCGCTGCGGCCGCACAAAGGCAGCGCCCGCAGAGCTCCAGGGCAAGGTCCTGGCCCTGGCTCGGGGCTGGGCCGGGGCCAGCGGCAGAAAATCAACTTGCAGCTTGGGCCCCGCAGCAGGGAGGAGCAGCAATTGCTGGCTGAGAGAGACTCTTGCCAAGGGCCTGCGGGGCTGGGCCCCAGGGAACGGCTTCCCGCTGCCCGAGGGCAGGCTGAGATGGGATGTGGGGCAGCAATGGTTCCCTGGCAGGGCGCTCAGGGCCTGGCCCAGGCTGGCCCCAGAAGCTGCGGCTGCCCCCGCATCCCTGCAAGTGTCCCAGGCCGGCTCGGCCATTGGGGCTTCCTGCCCAGGAGGGCTGGGCTGGGCTGGGCTGGGGCTGCTGAGGGCGGGATGGGCTCTGCCTGAGACAGCTGAAGGCTGCGCATGATGAGGCCGGGGGGACCCCGTTCCTCAGTGGGTTCTGGGGTATCCCACATTCCTGAAGGGATCTCAGGGTATGTCCCGTTCCTGAGGCAGTTTTGGGGTCCCCCCAATGTTTTGGGAGAGGTTGTGAGAGGGGGGCTCTGTTCCTTGGAAGAGGGACCTATGGTCAGGGATGCAGGGAGCCCATTTTGGGAAGGATGCTGCTGTTTGTGGCAATGTTGAGAGGTTCTGAATGGGCTGTGGGGCCCTGGCTCTCATTTTGGGACTTGAGGTGAGCCCATGGGCACAGCAAGGCCTGAGGAGAGGTTCCAAGCTCCCATTTGGGATGGAGGGATTGAGCGGGTGCCTGCAATCAACTCAAAGCCAGCCCCAGTGTGTCGATGGCAGCCCCAAATGGCTCGATCCGTCAGCCCCAAGGCCCGGCTGTGGGGAGTCAGGAAGCACAGAAGGGGAACTGGTGTCCAGGAGGGGTGGGATGGGATGGGATGGGATGGGGTGGGGATGGGGTGGGGATGGGGTGGGGATGGGGTGGGGATGGGGTGGGGATGGGGTGGGGATGGGGTGGGGATGGGGTGGGGATGGGGGTGGCATTGTGGGGGTGGGATGAAGTTTGGGATTGATGGGGTGGTTTGGGCACTTGGAGTGGGGCATTTCAGGAAGGGAAAGAAGGAGCTGCTTTTGGGGAGGCTCCTGCTGCTTTTTGACAATTTTGGGGCCTCTAGGTGGCTTCTGGGAGGTTGCAGTGAATTTGGGGAAGGTGCCGAAACCACCTGCAATTTGGGGGGCTGAGGTGAAGTCCCCACATTTTGGGAGGGTGAGGGGATCCCAATTGGGAGGGGGTCCTGCTGCTTTGCACCCCTTAAGTGGGGTGAGAATTGGGCAAGGAAGGAAGGAAGGAAGGAACAAGGAAAGGAAGGAAGAAAAGAAAAATAGAAGAAAGAAAAAAAGAAAGAAGGAAAGAGAGCAACAAGAAATAATCAAAAAGAAAAAAAAAGAAAAAAATTAAAAATGAAGGAAGGAAGCAAGAAAGATATAATAAAAATGAAAAAAAAGAAAAGAAGAAAGGAAGAAGATCAAAAGACATATAAAAAAGGAAATGAAAGTGATTAAAAATGAAAAGAATTAGAAAGAAAGCAAGACTAAATAACATGAAACCAACAAGGAAAAATTATTTAAAAAGAAAAGAAAAATCATTAAAAAATGAAGCAAGGAAGCAAAAAGATAATAAAAATGAAAGAAAGGAAGAAAAGAGGAAAGAAAGAAAGTGAAAGAAAAGAAAAATGAACAAGAAAATGAAAAAAGTGAAGAAATTAGAAAAGAAGAAAGAAACAAAGAAATAAACAAAGAAAGCAAGAGTACATAACATGAAACCAACAGAAAAATAAAAGGAAAAGAAAAAAAAAGAAGAAAGAAAGAAGCAAGGAAGAAAGAAAAAAAGAACAGAAAGACACAAGAAAAAAACAAAAGAAGAACAGAAAGAAAGCCAAAAGAGAATGAAGGAAAACACAAAGCAACAAAAAAAAATTTAAAAGAAAGAAAAAAAGATAAAAGAGTGAAGAATGAAGAAAGCAAGCTAAAAGAAATCAACACGAAAATTTAAAAAGCAAAGGAAAGTAAAAGATAAAGGAAAGACTCAATAATGTGAGACCAAGAAGAAAAATGAAAAAATAAGATGAAGAAAGCAGCAAGAAACAATTAAAGAACCAAGAGAAATATTGAAAAATGAAGAAATAAAGAAAAAAGCAAGAAGGTAATAAAAATGAAAGAAGGAAAGGAAGAAAAAAAGAAAGACTGAAAACATGAAACCAACAAGAAAATAAATGTTAAGAAAAGTCAAAAAAAGAAGAAAGAAACAAGGAAGAAAGAAAATGACAGAAAGAAAGACATGAGAAAAAATAAAAGAACAAGAGAACCAAAGAAAGCAGAAAAAGAAAGAAAGATGAAAAACAGAAAGCAACACAGACAAGAAAAAGAAAAAAGGTAAAAAAATGAAGGAAAGAAAAAAGAAGGAAAGAAAACGAAAAGAAATCCACAAGAAAATTTAAAAAGTGAAGAAAAAGAGAAGAAGAAAGAAAGACTAAGTAATGTGAAACAAAAAAACTTTAAAAAAAAAAGAGGAAAGAACCAAAAAAGAAGGAGAAAAGAAAAAAAAGAAAGACACAAGATAAAATAAAAGAAAGAATGAAGAAAGAAAGAAGAAAGCAACGAAAAAATAGGAAAAAGAAAGAAAAAAGATGAAAGAATGAAGAAAGAAAGCAAGCTAAAAGAAATCCAGGAGAAAATGAAACCCTTGTGCCACTGCGGGACCTTGTGCAGCCAAGGAGAGCATTGTGAGAGTGCGGGGCCACGGAACCAAGGGACCATTGGGACCTTGTGGGGCCTCCTGGACTCAAGGGACCATTGCCACACTGTGGGGCCTCATGGAATGAAGGGTCCATGGTGCCACTGCAGAGCCAAGGACACCATGGTTACACTGCGGGGCCATGGAACCAAGGCACCATTGGGACACCCCGTGGCCTCATCCTCTGGAATTCCAACACATCTGAGGGATGGCAGCACCTGCAGGCAGCACGGAAGGATTCTGGGGAGAGCCTTTGATCCCTGCTCCAAAGGAAATCAGAGAAAGAGCCCTGCTCAGATCAAGGCACCTTTTCCTTTTCCTTTTCCTTTTCTTTTCCCTTTTCCTTTTCCTTTCCTGGTGTAAACTGTTGACCTGCCTGTAAGGTGCAGCAAAAGCTTTGCAGGGTTTGGTTCAAGGTCCCCAAGGTGGGAACAGGGAAGTGTTGGAGTCCCTTCTAAGAGAAGGCTTGGAGTCTTTGTGCCATGACTGCCTGGGATGCATGGAACAAGTGTGTTCTGGCAGACTCTGGGACCTCGAGAGCAATCCCATGCAGGAGCCAGCACTGGCCCTGCACCCTGGTGGGAGCAGCGTGGTGCGGATGGGAAACGGGCAGCTGGGTGTGCAGTGGCAACCTCGAGCCAGGTCCTAGAAGGCCAGGCTTTAGCTTTGAACAGAGCAGCACAAAAAGCAGAATGAATGACCTTGCCTAGAAATCCCTGAAGGACAAAGGGTGACCATATGGACTGATTTGAACTCTGGGTTTGCAATAATACACGCCCAGGGAGCCACATGGAAGGAAAGGGCACAGAGGTCTCCAGTGAGCACAAAAAGAAATCAGTCCCCTACTGCAGAGTGTGCCAAAGCCAAAAGAAGTGGCCCTGGTGCCCTTGTAAAGCCCATGGGTTTGGAGACTCCCCAGGTAATCCAGGGAATCCATTGGCTGACCAAGCAGCTCAAGAGGGTGCTGCAAAAGCTCTCCTTGCACTAATACCTAGCAAAAACTGGAATGTTCTGCAACAACAACCAGATTCCAGTGATCAGGACAGGCAGTCAGCCCCAGCAGCAGCAGCAGCTACGGAAAATCCCAGCAGGTGATTGGTAACCCCGTGTGGGCAGGTAATTGTAGCTCCACAATTCATGTAGAACGGAACTAAAACATCAGCAAACACAGGAGGAAATGGAGAATCTGGTGGCCAGTTTACAAAGGCATCTAGTAAGCACCAAAATGGCAAAAAATGATAGATCAGTTGTTGAGAAAGATGGGATTGGTTTTGAAGGAAGAAGGCTGCCTGCAGGGCTGGTTAAATGGGAATCACCAGGTGATTTTGGCCAACTGATTTTGCAGAAGTGCCCAGGCAGAAGGGGACTGACACATTTTGGCATTGTTGGATCCTTTTTCTGGATGGCCAGAAGCTTTCCCATGTGGCACCAACAAGACAAGGGAAGGCTCAGAAGTTTTGCAGAAATGAATATTTAATAGCACTGGGACTAACTCTTGTAAGCCTTAAAAGGTGCATGGTTCTCAACAGATCATTGGGGCTGGACTCGCCTGTGCATCCTTTCCAACCAGGAGATGCGGTGTGCACCAGAACCTGGAATTCTGGAACAATCCAGCCAAAGTGGAAGGGACCATCTCAAGTCCTCCTGGTAACCTACCCTGCACTCAAGGTAGAAGGAATCCAACTTGGGGTTCATCACATGTGGGTAAAACCAGCGAGCACACATTAAACACAGCAGAAACAAGACTGACTGACACCGTGGGGTTTGGGGTTTTACATAAATCCTATTGTTTTAGGTATTGAATCTGATTTTCTAAGGGGATACTATTTATTGGATCTAGATGGAGATGATCAATCATTGTGTATCTAGAATAATAATAGAAACGATGCTCCCGACTTCTGGGAAGGGAAATGCGGTTTTCAAAGTCACTGCAAGATGTTGGCAGATGACAGAATGTAACCCCTGTAACAGCTTGTTTGCCAGCACCAACCTCTGCAGAAAATCCAGTTCCACAGGGAGCTTCAGTCAGCAATTTGACAAAAATCTGGGAACACGTGTGGGAAGGAAATAGCACCCAGGGCACCTGGACAGGGATGGAAGGAGAATATTCCTTACCATGGACACATCAGAACAATAGTGCTAAGAATTGTAACATCTCCAAAGCGGATCTGGAAATTACATCAGGAAATATTGATCAGCTGACAGATTGCACTGATACCCCCTGGGGCTGTCAAATTCCAGCAGTATGGAATGGCCCTCAGACAGGACACTGGGAATGTTTGCAGCCAGTTCAGGGGTGTCTGGGCTGGGCAGGGAGCCCAGGCCTCCCACAGGACCCCTTAGAGGTGGGTATAAAATATCCAGATTTAACAAGGTCAAGGCCAAAGGATGCCAGGACCAAGGAAAAGTGGGATTGCCCTGGGACAGACACTTGAGCTGTTTGGAATGCTGAGGTCCAGCGGCTCCTGGCTGTGGCCCAGGCTCTGAGGCTGGGCTGTGTTTGTAGAAATGATTCTGCCTTTCTCAGGGACACCTGGGCTGAGCCAACAAACAAGGAGCCTTGGAGAGGCACAGAGTGTCAGCAGGACACGGTCAGATCCTTAGGAGCCCCAGGATGGGTGGGAAGGGATGGAATTTGGAGCACACGTTTGCCCCTGGGAGAATCAGGAGCACCACGGACACTGGGGGTATGAACGTTCCGTCCCTCGTGCAAGGAGTCACCACCGGGAACCCGACTGTGGGGAAAGGTTAAAGGGGATGGAACTGGGAAACATCCCAGTGCGGGAACTCCAGCAGGATGGATTTTAGAATCCATCTCTGCTCCGCAAAGATCTGCCTTTAGGAACAGACCAGCCCCACACCATTGGGCTCTGCAAATGGGAACTTCAGTGAATGCAGCTCCTTTGGGGTTTGCTGAAATAAAGGAACAATTGCCAGCCCCAGCTAAAATGACCTTCCAGAGCAGATTGGCTTTAGCCCCATTGCTGCTACATGGACAGGGAGTGTGTGGATTCTTGAACTGAAACAGTGTACTAGTTTGAAAACAAACTAGTGGGAGACACCAAGTCAGAATAACAATTTAATAGGGAAATAAAAGGAGGAGGAAAGAAAAACAAAAAAACAATAAAAGCAGATAACACTGGGTTAAACTGACAGAGTTAAGATACAACCTGGCACCCTGTTAGTCAGGGTGGTGGTGGTGGTCTGGTAGAATGGTGGCTGCAGTCCTCCTGAAGTGGCAATCCTGTAGAAAAAAAGAAGGGTCTGCTCCTCCTCAGAAGGTCCAGTGGTGGCTGTGTAGCTCCTGTCCTCTGAAAATCCAGTGGAAAGGTCCCCTCTCTGGTGTTCAGCCTCAGCTTATATCCACGCTGGGATGCTTGGTCCCTCCCTCTGGGTGGAGCATCTCACAATGGGGTAATAAGTCATGAGGCCAGGTGTTGATTGGGCTCATTAACAGATGATAGTCCAGAGGGAGTTATCTCTGAGTCATGCGGCAGGACAATGATGGGCCATTAACAGCAAGATAGTCTGGGGGGAGGAGGCAAGGAAACACTGCCCCACCTGATTTCAACGGCTGATGGGGATGGTAATAGAATACACTGCAACCCAGGACAAACAGCAACACTTGTTGTGTGCACATTCCAAATGTGATGCTGGATTGGATGATCAGGTAGAGAGGATAAAATCGGCTGCTGCATCCAGCAGGGAATTAAGGGGAAGGTTAGACTGTAACTGTTTGGATAAAATATTTAGAGGACTTGGATTTTCCCTGACTGATGGTTGGCCTCACTTTTGCAAAGTCTAACTGGGATCACGGCACTACTTGTGCTTATGACACTTGCTTTGAGCTGTGTAAAGAACATGGCTGTGAAAGCAGCTGAGGAACTCGTGGGATGTGAGTAAAGGAGCAGAGTGAGGCTTCTGAAGGCTTGAAGGGAAGAGAAGCTTCACAGCCCTCCAAGGGGGGGAGATTTGCCAGATGAAAAACCGTTTGCACCTGGTGGGTTCATACAATGCTTCTTCTCCAAAAGCCACTGGCCATGGACCCGCCCAAGGCTGATTCTGTGGGCAGCAACCAGCCCAGGTGTGCCAACTTTCACCAGTTCACCGGGCAGTAAGGGCTGGCTTTGGGGTCAGCGACCACCAGGGACCCCCAGGGCAGAAGAAGGGATGTGCAAAGGGGTGGGGGA